>NC_064851.1:48841633-49106633 GCF_024139225.1 Suncus etruscus
GCGAGGCCGGGGGGCGCGGGGGCGCGGCGCGGGGGGTCGCCCCGCCGAGGTGCGCGGGCGGCGCGAGAGGCGGGGCCTGCCTTAAAGGGGCCTCGGCCGCTCTCCGGAGCCCGGCTGGGCGGCCCCGGGCGCGCATTGTCTCCGGAAGGGGCCCGCCAGGTGCCCCAGAAGCGCGGGGCCCCCCGAGTGTCCCCCGTGTTTGCAAGCGAGCGATGGGAACTTCCCTCCTTCCCCATCGCGCTCCCCGCAGCAGCAGCCGGCTCCGAGGTTCCCCAGCGTCGGGCCCACGGCACCGCCGAAGCCCGACACGTGCCTCCGGGGATGGCTGGACCAGCCCCCCTGGAGCCCAGGGACCCCTGGAGAGACAGCCCCCCCCAATTCCCAGAGCCCTCCCACGGCAGCCGCGATCGCTGCATGCACCCCCCCACCGCGCCCCGCACCCCGCGGATGCGGGTGGTGGAGACACACTGCGCTAATCCCGGGGGAGGGGGTGGTGGACAAAAGTCGGGTCGCCCAGTGTTTGGGGATCCCCGAGCAGCCCTTTAACTGGATCGCGTTTCTTAGGGGGGAAAAAAATCTGTCTCGCTGCCCTCTCTTTATTGGGACTTCATCCTTCTTTCAAGATCAAACGCTTCAGATCAAAGCCAAGATCAAACTCAGCCCTTTTTAAATAGAAGCAACTTGGCCGTGGAGTCTCTGACACAAAGAAGAGCTTCTTAATGGAGACATCAGAGTGAAGAACTTTATTTTATCCCCTTCGTTCCATATTCATTACCAGACTACTTAGAACTACAGTGCTGATGCACTTCTAGTTCCTAAAATAAACAAGTTGCTTCAGTGAGGGATTCTTGACTTAAGTGTGTTTCCAGGAAAACACACACACACACACACACTCCAAATTCTAAAATTATTTTGGGGTATTATTAGCTAAATAATATTAGCATTATTAGCTAATGCTATAAAACGTATGTGCGTGTGTTTATCGTGTTGCAGATTCATGTCTAATGTACAACAGTCTCCAACATTTTCTTTTCCAATGGATAGCGAAGGCTTTGAAAAGCTCGAGTGCGCATTCAAGAGAGCAGGTCAAATTACAACTGATGGAAGAAGAATTTTGTCATTGTGGAGCTAATTAACTGTAAATGGAAATAAAACTTGGAACTATTTGAGATTCCTTGCTGTTTGTAAATGTTCCAGAATCGATAGAAGTGTATCACTGCAGACACTTTCCATTTTACTCCAGAACTCTGATACTGACCATTTAATATTGATGCGCTAAGACAGTACCCTCTCTAAATGGACCTTCCTTAAGTGCCCTCTTTGTTGACTCATCAATGATTTTTAAACACAGTCTTAGAAGCAAAATAGCTAAATAAATCCCAGCAATCCAGTAGCAAGTATTCCTATAGCTACTAGAAAACTTATAGATAACTGTTACATATTTCTCTAAGATAATCACTAAAAATGAAGTTTTATGTAGAATCCTATGAAAATCTGTATTACTACTGGGTAGTTATATACCTGATTTCACCTGCTTCAAATCCTTATCTGGTTGTGTACACACACACACACACACACACACACACACACACACACACACACACACACTGACATCCCTTTCCCTGTCACCCAGATAGCTCATAGACAACCTATTTCTGACATAAGCTGAGCAAAGGAAACATCCTTTTGACACTCATCTCTGCTACTACCTTGAGTGGGTAGCAGACTAGGGTTGCTTCTAAGAGCCTCCTTCCTAACTAGCTATTCTTCATTCTAGTTTCTCTTTTTTCTTTACTTATAATCCATCCTCCTCAGAAAAGCTAGAATGATGTTTTGAAAAGAATTCAAACCAATCATTTCTTATCACTGAGAATGCATTTCTATTCTCCTACTGATCATGGGATTTCTACTTATAACCTACCTCTGGGCTTAAATAAGACATCTTCAAAGACCTTTCCTCACACCCCAAACCCAATTAAGAATGAGACCATCCTGTTATTTTTTTTTCAATAATAAACTTCTTATTCTTAAAACGATTATCTTTGGAGGTGAAAGAGATGGGGTTAAAGTATTTGTTATGAGTGCTGCCTAATAGGGGGATCAAGTTTGAAGTTTGATCCCCTAGCCAGGAATCACACAGTCACTACCAGATGTAGCTCAAACCCCCACCCACAATGATTAGCTTTTATGGAAGCTAAGTTTTTTTTTTTTTTTGAAAATTTCAATTACAAGACTTTATAATAATTAACAGGGAAAAGAAAAGGTGCAGAAAGCACAGTCCTTTCACCAATGTAATACAAATTCCTCCTATTAACACATAGCTGTACATTGTTGAACTTTACAGGTCTAAAAAGAAGACTGTTTTGTTCATAATTTGTGTTCAGCTATTAGAAATTCTGCCTAGTGGTTACAGCAATCATTGAGGAGTTAATTTCCTGTACTGAATGCAGCAGATCTGATCCCCACTGCCCCAACCAGGAAAGACCCCTAAGCCAGGAGTAGCCCTTGAGCACTGTGGTATGAACTAACCCTAACACATAGCTGGCACATAGCTACTGCTCAGTTACCATGTAAGTAAATAAATGTAAGAAAGGGGAACAGATGAAATATGAGAAGTTTTCAGGTTTTCTTTCCAATGAACAGTTTTCCTATGAGTAGTTTTCAGGTCTTTTTTTCTACTAACTGGTTTGTTCCTTGGCTGAATTGTGTGAAAAGTATGGAATTGTCCATTTTCAGAAGAAGCATGGGATAACAACTGGGATAGACCTAATTTGATCTTTTTTAGATAATAAAGGTAAAAATTAATAAGGATAATAACTGCATAGCAAAATGTTACAAGACCTGGATTCAGTCTAGAATGGAATATTAACATATGACATGACACATAAAATAACTAATTCTTCTCACTGTGTTCAATATAATGTAAATACAGTCTTATAGGGGGTGGGATAGGCCACACCTGACAATGTTCAGGGGCTGCTCCTGGTTCTGTGCTCAGTGGTCTGTCCAGGAGGTATTCAGGGACCATATGCAGTGCCAGGGCACACATTGTGGTTGATATCATGCAAAGCAAACACCTTAACTTCTGTACTAGTTCATCCTCAACACAGTTCTTTCAGAACAGGCTGGCCCCAATGAAGTTAGAGTACAGACTGCTTTTAAAAATTGGAATCCTGGGGCCAGTGAGGTGGCACTAGAGGTAAGGTGTCTGCCTTGCAAGCACTAGCCAAGGAAGGACCGCAGTTCGACCTCCCGGCATCCCATATGGTTCCCCCAAGCCAGGGGCAATTTCTGAGCGCTTAGCCAGGAGTAACCCCTGAGCATCAAACGGGTGTGCCCCTCCCAAATTGGAATCCTGGTGCCAGAAAGAAAGTAGGGTATTAAATACACTTGTCTTGCCTGGTTTGATCCCTGACACAACAATATCACCCAAGAATTACTGGGAGAGACTGTGAAAGAACCAGGAGTATCTCTGAGCACTGCCAGAAAGAGCCTAAATCACACCCTCCAAAACTGGAATTCTGGGCAAAGAGATGGGCCAAGGTTCAATGGTCTAGAATATATGATTTGCATGCAAGAACCCTGGGTTTAATACCTAGCACTTCGGCATACCCCCCAAGAAACAATGGAAAATATGTGATTGGGAATAATATTTGATTATATTTAAGTATATAATGAGGTGTCAGAGAGATAATACAGTGGTCAGAGGACATACCTTGCATAAATTCCACCCAGGTTTTAATCCCTGACATTCCACAGGGTCCCCCGAGCCCTGCCAGTAGAGATCTCTCAAGAGTAAGCCCTCAACACTCCTGGATGTGACCCCCAAATAAAAGAATATCAAGAAATCTCTTTGCATCTATCTTTGAAAAACACCTGTTTTCCATTTTAACTATATCTTTTAAAATGCTTCACCTAGAGAGACAAGTTTTGAAAAGAAGTTGTATTAAGAAGTTCACTGGGGCCTGAGCAATAATAGTACAGCAGTAAGACATTTGCCTTGCACATGGCCTACTCAAGATGGACCCTACTCAAGACAGTTTGAATCCCGGCATCCCATATGGTTTCCAGAGCCTGCCAGGAGCAACTTCTGAGCACAGAGCCAGGAATAACTCCCAAGCACCACCAAATGTGACCCAAAAACCAAAACCAAACAAACAAACAAAAAAATTCACTAAGGTAGGACCAGAATGATAGCATAGTGGTAGGGCATTCACCTTGTTGGCTCCAACCCTGGACAACCTGGGTTTGATCCCCACATCCCATATGCTCCGAGCCTGTCAGGAGTGATTTCTGAGTGCAGAGCCAGGAGTAATCCCTGAGAGTTGCCAGGTGTGGCCAAAAAAAAAACCAAAACAAAACAAAAAAAATAAAAGGAAATAAAATCACTTAGAGCTATTATAATAGCTGAAGACAGTTTCAAGGGCTAAGGGGAATGCCAATGCATAATAATAAAAACCTTTTTAAACTAGAGGTTTCTGGAGATAAAACCTTTTTCTGGGCCCGGAGAGATAGCACAGTGGTGTTTGCCTTGCAAGCAGCTGATCCAGGACCTAAGGTGGTTGGTTCGAATCCCAGTGTCCCATATGGTCCCCCGTGCCTGCCAGGAGCTATTTCTGAGCAGACAGCCAGGAGTAACCCCTGAGCACTGCCGGGTGTGGCCCAAAAACCAAAAACCAAAAAAAAAAAAAAAAAACAACAACAAAAAAAACCCCAACTTTTTGTTTTCTCCTCATTTTCAGTTAAGAGGAAGTTACTTCTTTACTGGAGTACTATATTTTGTGTGTTTGTTTTTTTACTGTTAACAGGAACATGTCCTCTCTTTCTACTTTTGCTGCTGGACTAGGCTCAATCTGAAAAATGAGCAGTGGCCACTGTCTTTACTGGTCAACCAGAAGTGCGGAGTAGCAAACAAGGAGAGCCATTTAATTAAAACAAACAGTGGCAAAGGTGGGAAGACTACATGCCCTTGAGCACAGCAGAGGAAAAGTTAACCCCAATGGGAAGTCAAAAGAGCTTTAAATTCTAAATAAGAGAAGTTTCCAGAAGGGTGATAGAGTCCACATATGCTCAAGGTAAAATAAAAGAATCTGGAAATAAAATCAAAGTCTATTTAAGCTGCAAATAATAAAAAGTCAGGATTGGGAAAAAAGTTATCAAGCGTTTATATCTTTAATTTTGCTCTATTATCTTTAAATGTAGCATCATTTATTGTTCCTTTTCTATGGTTTTGGAAAATATGTGCCTGCTCATTTTGTCTCTGTGAAAGAGTAAACAGCTGATTTCTTTGTATTTGTATGTTTGTTTTGGGGTCACACCCAGCAGCACTCAGGGGTTACTACTGGTTCTTTGCTCAGAAGTCACTCATGGCAGGCTCAGGGGACCATATGGGATGCCAGGGAATGAACCCAGGCCCTTCCTGGGTTGGCCATGTGCAAGGCAAAAAACATCCTCTTTTTTTTTTTTTTTGGTTTTTGGGTCACACCCGGCAGTGCTCAGGGGTTACTCCTGGCTGTCTGCTCAGAAATAGCTCCTGGCAGGCACGGGGGACCATATGGGACACCGGGATTTGAACCAACCACCTTTGGTTCTGGATCGGCTGCTTGCAAGGCAAATGCCGCTGTGCTATCTCTCCAGGCCCCACAAAAAACATCCTACCGCTGGCTGTGCTATCACTCCAGCTCTGATTTCTTTTAGGAGAAGAATATGACCCTGCCAGAGGGGCCTCTTAGTGAAAGACCTAATAGAGCCACTTTTTCAAAATAGGAAATCCAGAGTACAGAGGATAGTATAGGTATAGTATAGAACTTGCCCTAAATATCACCAAGCCTGGTTAAACTCTGGTACCAATTCACTCCTGAACATAGCCTCTGAAAGCCACTAGCTGTGACCCCAAAGTAATCCAACAAAAAGATTCTAAGGCTAGAAGCTGTTGCCTAGGTTAGATCTGTGACATTGGAAGTCAGGGAGGGGAATGCGTGTATGTGTATGTATAACATATATATGTGTTTGTTACATACAGCTTTAAAAAAATAAAAAAAAGAAAACCCATCTCATGCTTTGTCTACAACAAATTGCTGAACAATTTTTGGTTACTTCCTCTGATAACCACAATTCTAAACTCACTGTTGCTCATCTTACTGAGTTTACCCAAGGCAACAGGCAAAGTTCTTCCTTTCCTAACTCCCCAAAATAATATGAAATATTTGTGGTCTATCAGAACCTTAGAAAAACATATGCCTACAGCATGCACCCCCTCCCTCCACTCACATCATACATACACAGCAGATTTCTCTGAGGTTTAAACTATTAGATACCCAGGATGCATCAAGTTCCTCTCGGCTCAGCATGGAACCCCATAGTGCTTGAAACTAGATGACTTCTTACTGGTGCTTAATAAAACTCCTTTAGTAACATCATGTTTTGATGAGAAGCATTCAATTTCATTGAGGTGTATAATAAGAAATGGCCCCACAGGAAGCAGAACAACAAGGAAGACATTTGACTTTGCATGTGGAACCCCAGTTGGATCCCCAATACCCCAATGGCCCCCACTCCCTCCAGAAGTAATTCCTGAGCATAAAACAAGAAGTAAACCCTGAGATCAACAGGCATTATCCCCATCCCCTGCCACTCCCAGAAATTTCTTTTCCTGAAGATTCACTGGAAAAATGGCCCAGTATCAACATCAAGAATAAATAGACTTGGGCCATCATTTGTTTTTACCTCACAAATAGTGAATACTGTAGTCTTTCCTCTTTTCTAGAAAATTCCATATACAACACTATGTCAATCCTAGGTATTTGGGGGGGGGGTTGTTCATATGCATGTTAATTGAATTCTTGGAGCCATCTTTTTTCTCTATCATTTTTACTTTACTTATTTTTCCTCATTTTATTTCTATCATGTTTCATTTGCTTTGGAGGCTGCCTTTGCTTTGGACAAGGGGATGGATGGGTAAATAAATTACTCATTTTTCTTTTTTTATTGCTTGTTTTGAGTCATACACAGAGGTATTCAGGGGTCATTCTGGCTCTTTGCTCAGGGTTCACTCCTGGCAGGGCTTAGGGAACTCTATAGGGCGGTGTTGGGTAGTGTTTCCCATAACTTACACCTAGGGATAAACATCTCTCTCTCTCTCTCTCACACACACACACACACACACATACACACACACACACACACATACACACAACTAAAATAAAACAGAAAAGTTCAATACTATCCAGAGGGAAGGTAGAAGGTTTTAGATTCTCCAGAGTTTATTCCAGGTTCATGGACAATACAAATCTGGGTCTTAATAAAAATAGATCTTCAGAGAACAGGATGTCAATACTGACCTGAAAGGCTACACATGTGGAGCGATAGTTCTTATTCATCCTCTAGAAACAATCTTTTAGTTACCGTATTTTTCGCTCTATAAGATGCACCTGACCATAAGACGCACATAGTTTTTAGATGCTCTCCTCCCCTGCACTTGGCTTCAGTTCCAGGAAGCATTTACTCTATAAGACACACCGGGGATGGGGGGGACATCTTATAGTATAAAAAATACGGTATGTTGATGACTGTCACCTATTTCCTATGACACACAGTTTACATTTCAAAGATTGCTGGCAAGAATTAGAGCATCTTATGCACTGTGGAAATGCCAAATGGTTCACCATTTTGGAAAACTGCATGGACACATTTCAAATATTTAGGAATTGAGTTTCCATATGACCTAGTAATCCCATTCTAGGAATCTACCCCAAGGGTCCAAAGACTATTCAGAAAAGACATTTGAGAAACTCTGCTCATATTCACCAAAGTCCAAATCTGGTAACAACAGATCTACGAACAGCTGACTGGACTAAGAAACTGTGGAACATACACACAATGCAGTACATTTACAATACTCAGCTATAAACAAAGATGAAATCATGCAATTTGCTGCTGCATGAATAGATCTGAAGAGCATCATGCTGAGAGAAGTTAGTCAGAAGGACTAACAGACTCAGAATAACGGTAGGAAAGACCTGTGTTACTTGCACCTGGTAGTGCTTGCCCAGCTCTGTGATCAGGTGCTGCTGGCAGTGCTTAGGGTAGCATTTGGTGCTGCAATGTGCAAGGTAATTTGACTCCTCTACTCCTGAACTGCCTCTCTAGTCCAGCATGTCTTTTTTAAAAACCTTGGCACTTGGAGTCAGGAATGCCACTCAGTTGTAAAGCTCTTACCTTACGAGTGTGAGCCCTTGTGTTTGATTCCCAGGACTGAAAAATTAAAACAACAACAACAACAAGAAGAAGAACAAAACAACCTTAGTACTTAGATGGGGTTTGTGATCATCAGTCCTTCCAAAGAAACAAGTCATCATTTGAAAATAAGATGATTCAGATCATCCTACCTCCATTGAGGTGAGGTGAGGTGAGGTGAGGAGAGAGAGAGAGAGAGAGAGAGAGAGAGAGGAGAGAGAGAGAGAGAGAGAGGAGAGAGAGAGAGAGAGAGAGAGAGATTCAGATCATCCTACCTCCATTGAGGTGAGGTGAGGTGAGGTGAGGAGAGAGAGAGAGAGAGAGAGAGAGAGAGAGAGAGAGAGAGGAGAGAGAGAGAGAGAGAGAGAGAGAGAGAGAGAGAGAGAGAGAGAGAGAGAAAGAGAAAGGGGGTATGGAAAGTAAGGAAAGTAAAATCCAAACCAACTGAAGTGAATGGAAGAGGTTTCAAATATAAATAACATATGGGAGAAGTGAATGTTTATTCCTAAACATTCAGATAAATGTTCCAGGAAAGCATGGGAGAGGCCAGATTAATTGGTTGCTTTTTTTTTTTTTAATCAGCTGGTACTTTCAACAATGGACTGAATCAATATTTAAAGCTACCTAGCCCCAGCTGTGTCCATATTAGGAAAGCTCAACTCACAGCTCTTTGTGCAAAAAATATCTGTCCTCCCTCCCATTGCTCTGCTTCTCCCCCGGCAAGTAGGTGTGAGAGTAGGAGAAGGGAATGTGAACTTGATCCAACACTGATCAGTCAAGCAGCAAACTCTCATTGTTCTGTAGATACCAAACATAAGTTCTTTCTACCAGGGATCAACCCCGTCACATTCTGCTCACAATGTAGCTTTTGTGCTGAGCAGCAAGGGAGATAGTGAAAACCACAAACAACAGAAGTTTTATTAGACTCATCATAATTACCATTTGATAGGCAGAATCAGAATCTTCTTGGTTCATCTACATTCACATAAAATCAACTACATTAGAATCTCTTGAACTAACATTCTCCTAAGGTTGTTTCTAGGGTTATAATTATGGGTTTCAATTTATAGTGTAAATATTCTAGTCTGACTTAGCTTGGCTTTCCAACCGAATGCGACTTTCTTCAATTCTCTGCTCTTTCAAGCCCAAGAGCATTGAAAGTCATGTGAATGCACCATAAAATAGGCTGTTGCTACTTTCAAGTCCTACACTTCGAATGTGATTTAACTCAGTCCAAAATCATGTGTGATGGTGGAGAGCGACACAACTAAATTCTACACTCCTCTGTCTTTGTAACAAGAAGTTGTGGGCCCTCATCACATTATACCACCTCTTAGAACCCACACTCTTGAGCTAACACTGCCTCCAGGACTCAGGTGAGGATGAAGTGAAATGTGCCTCTCCCCACAAGTGAGACACACAGAGGAAGAGGGAGAACAAATTTATTTCTTCTTTCCCCTCAGAAATAAAAGCCAGTATTGTATCTTGAATTTAAGTAAATGTGCAAAGGTTTCAACATAATGGAGTTATGACATCATAACTAGACATCATAGTAGAATGTCTTCCACCAGGGACATAGGAAGGTTCTGAGCCAGAGCAAGTAAAAAGCCAAAAGAAAGCTGAACAAAAAGAAGTAAGTGCTCTTTCTCAAGTGTCTGATTCTCAAGACAATGCTTTTATTATCAGTCCCATTTTAAAATAATAAGGCTGGGGCCTGAGCAGTGGCACAAGCAGTAAGGTATCAGCCTTGCCCGTGCTAGCCTACGACAGACTGCGGTTTGATCCCTGGCGTCCCATGTGGTCCCCCAAGCCAAGAGCAATTTTTGAGTGCATAGCCAGGAGTAATCCCTGATGTCACCAGGTGTGGTCCAAAAACCAAAATAAATAATAATAATAATAATAATAATAATAATAATAATAATAATAATAATAATAATAATAAGGCTGCTCTTGTTTTCTGTTCTGTTTGGAGGTCATAGTCCATGGTAGTCATGACCACCATGGACTATGTCTAGTTATCTCCTGGTGGTGTTTGAGCAATTATGTCGTGCTAGGGCCTGAACCTGCATTTAGTGTCATGCTCTGCAGCCCCCTCCTCCCATGCTCTCTCCCCATGCAAGCCCACTGTAGTTATAAAATCACAAGATAGCATTCTTTGCTAAGGCAAGCATGACCCAGTCCTAGCTGAAAAGACATTGGAAATAACTTGTTGTAGCTCCATGAATTTAGAACCAAAGTGCTAGGGGGTATGAAAGGAAGTAAGTTGGGTTCCAAGTGCTGTTGCATATGAGGATTCTCATCCTCATAGTCCTGCTATCTGAGATCGTGGTGCAGCAAGGAGACCTGGCTGCACCATCACCACCAAATATATGAGCACATTTCCTAGAGAAGTGATCTACATTGATAATAATCCAATATGAAAAAAGAAATGCATGAGTTTGAAATGTGTTGATCACAAATCAAACAGAACCATCAGAAAATCTAAGCACCACATCTAAGTATAGATGACTATGGGTGTGGTGCCTTTTCTTCATTCTGGATGTCTAAATCTTTTTTTAGGGGGAGGTTTTGAGCCTTACTTGGCAGAGGTAGGGCTTATTCCTGGCTCTGTGCTTAGGGATCATTCCTGATAGTACTCCAGGAACCATATGGGAGGGAAGTTAGAGATTGAAAATAGGTTCTCTGTGTGCAAGGCAAGTGACCTACCTATTATGTCTTCACTCTGGATGTCTGAATTTATATTTTCAGAATACTTGATGGGGAAGGGGATTAAATAAAAATACAATTTAATATAGATAATATACAACTCAAATATATATTTGTATGTAGTAAAATATATATTCTGATTTATCTACTTGCAGCATTTTTGGGGGGAGGTACCACACCCAGTGGTGTTCAGGGGTTACACCTGGTTCTATATTCAGGATTTGGGAGACCCTATGGGATGCATGGGATTGAACCTGGGTTGACTGCTTGAAAGGCAAATGCCTACCCACTTCACTATGACTCCAGTCCCACCCATCTGCAGCTTAATTCAATAGAAGATTTAGACCAAATCCAGGAAGACATCCTTCATTATCAAATCAATGTCAGTAAGAAAGAAACATAATTTGAGGAGAAACCCACTGAATAAAACTGCAGTCAAGGAGAGTCTTAGAGACCATATATTTACTCGCCTGCATGATGCTGAAAAGATTCAACAGGCTCAGTGCAGCAGAAAGCTGAAGGAAATGGATGAACACTAAAGAAGGCAGGAGAATCTGCTCAGAAAAGCTCTCACTACCTTCCAGGGAAATGACCCCAGGAAGAGGCCCGTCCATTCTCTCTGTCCAGCCCAACCCCATTATCACGTGTTGCCCTGGAGACATAATCCCCCTCTCTGATGTACTGACTCTGGACTCCCTTCCATGCATTTTCATGCCAATAAAGTTGCTGAAATTAAGAAGAATTGAATTGTGAAGGTCTGGGGCATAAATAACGTCATATTATAGAGTAAGGCCTAATAACAACCAGGATACCTTAACACACTTAAGAAAAACCATATGATCTATGTAACAATCAATGTAGTTTGAAATCCCCCTCGGCCTACAAAGGAAAATATTTTTAGCATGTAGTGTACTTTGCAATACACATATACATACACAGAAAATATAATTTTAGGAAAGCATCTGGGTTTGATCATTTCTTTTTATACCTCAAGAGCAAATAGGCTCTACTTTATATAAGGTATAAGCAACAATCTACTACCAGTTATGCAAATAGCACTCTATCAAGCTTTTATCAACATTTCATTACCAACTGTTTATTTTCATTTTTACAAAGCAGCAAATATTCTGATGGTTCAAACATAAAAGTAGCATGAACATGTGGTACTCTATAGGCAGCAATGGCCCTTAATGTTTTCTCCACCATGAAAGGTGACCAAGTATTCACTGGATATTTCTCTCTAATGTTACTGAGAGCACAAATGTAAACACGAACTTAATTTTATGTTAAAGTGGATCCTAGTGGGTCAAAAAAAAAGATAGGTCAGACCTAGCACATGGCTGACCCCAGTTCAATCCCTGGCACTGCATTTGGTCCCTTGATCAGAGCCAGGAATAAGCCTGAAACTCTACTGGGTGTGGCCCCAAACAAATCAAAACATTATTTTAGGAAAAAAAGCAGCCACTGCCCAAGGTAAGAATGGAATTTTGTCTTTAGGAACTTTAAAAATTGATAACCTAAGCAAAATGGTTTTCATCTCCTGCGCACCAATCAGTTTCATATCTGTGAATTTGAATCAGAAGTTAAAAAACTCTTCTCCAATGATCAACATAAATAAATGCTTTGATGGATTGATTAGTACAGTATTATAGTGTATGATAACTAAGCACCATTCCAAGCTAAGGGCAAGTTTCAGGCTGAGGGAAGGGGAACAGATTGCCATAAAAGAAAGGAATAGAATTCTGAAAAAGTCAATCTGAGCTTTCTTCTGTTCAAGGAACCAAAAGCTCCTGAACTCAGTGAGGCCTAGCACAGCAGGTTGTGACAAGAAGCAGCAAGGCAGCTCAGTTCTTTGCCCAGACTGGTCTCTTTCATTCCTCCAAGAAATGATGAGATAAGTGGCTCTGCCAGGAGGTAGCCAGCACAAGGAGCTACAGAGGTAGGACTTAGAACAAGAGTCCACTACATCTACTTGGAAACTCTTCTACCAGCTCCTACTCTTCTTTGTTAATCACAAAATAAATATAGCCAAATGTGTGTCAGGTATGGTGCTGCCTTTTTTTTTTTTTTTGGAAGAGGGGACACAGGTGAAGGTACTTGAGGGTTATTCCCATCTTTGTGCTAGGGGAGTGAACTGGGCCTTAATATACTCTCTAGCACTCTGAGCTATTTCCTCAGCCTGATGCTGACTGTTTTATTGATTCTATTTTGATATTTTGGAGTTTGGGGGGGGGGGGTGTCACATCTGGCTGTCCTCAGGACACATTCCTGGTTCTGTGTCCAGGGATCATTAGTGGTGGTGCTGAGGGGACCGTATGCAGTGCCAGGGAACAAATCAGATCAGCTGCATGCAAGGCAAGTGCCTTTCCTGTTATACTATCTTCCAGACCACATTTCTATTTTTAAAATATTCTTTGGTTTTGGGGTCCCACCCAGTGGAACTTGGAGCTGTTCCCAGCTGTGTTGGAAGTTGCTCTGGGGACTATGTGATATTGATGATCAAATCCAGGTTTAGATCACTGAGCTATCTCTCTGACCCCTGATGTGTCCACATCATAAATTGGCTGGGTATTCTCCTTCTCCCCCAAAACTCAACTCCTGTTTACTCCTCTAGCTCTGTACTCAGAAATCACTCCTTGCAGGCCTTATGGGTATTATGTGGTACCAGGGATTAAACACAGGTGAGGGTCACGCAAGGCAAGTGGCTTAATAGCTGTCCAATCTCTCTAGCTCCCAATGCCTCTATTAAAATATAAATATAGATGTAGGCAGTCAGCTGATCACTTCACTGTTACTCTGATATGTGATGTATGTGCTGGCTATCTACCACCAGCCTATGATCCTGACACTTTGCTATTCTCAGTCAACAGAGGCAAAACAAGGACAATAATAAGCCTAGGACTGAGTTGGAATTTGTGTTGAACAAGTAAGTGGATAAGTGAAACATTCCTAAAATACTGTAAATATTGAAGAATGTATATACAGATAGTTTTGGTCTTATAGTTTTGGTCTTACTAATTGATTTTTCTTGTTTGTTGTTTTGGTGGCATGACATCAAAATCTAATTTAGTTCCCATCTCAAGGAGGTCTAGTTATATTTTTCCAAAAGTAAAGACCTAATACTCCTATTTTCTCTTATACACAACCAAGAAAAAAACGCCAGTTTTCTAATGCATAAAGGCCAACATTTCCTATGCAAATTTTTCTATCAGAAACACAGGACTACCATTTAGAAACAACTAAATGATACCCAGTATACCCATGGAACATTTATGTAAAAGACCTGGAAAGTGAAGTTTGTATTATACATATGAAAAGCACTTTTTAAAAATTTTTGGCCCATAAAAGAGTAAGCATAGTTTCAGAAGTCAATAATTAAATTTAAAAAGCATCACTACTGGGTCAGAGATATGGTTTTCCTGGCATGTGGTTGATCCAAGATCCATTCCCAGAAGCACAATAATTGTAAAGTCCCACCAGGAATGATCCCTGAGCAGAGTCAGGAGTAAGCCCTGACCACTGCTGTATATATAGACTTCAAAGCAGAATCATCCCTTCTGAGAGAGGTCTGCTATATTCATTTTGTTATGTATTCATAGGTCTATCTTTTTTTTTTTTTTTTTTTGCCACACCTGGTGGTGCTCAGAGGTATTCCTACCTCTGTGCTCAGGAATCACTCTTGGAACTGTGGTGAGACCCAGGGGATGAAACCTGGGTCAATGGTATGAAAGGCAAGTACCCTAACCATTGTACTATTTTTACAGCCTCCCACCACTCTATTCTTTGTGGGGGTCCTGGGTAGGATTGGACAGGCCTATTCCTGGCTCTGATCAAACAACTGTTGACCATCTGCATAAAAGGTGCCTTACTCCTGTACTCTTGTCTTTGGCGCTAGTCACAGAGCTTATAAAAACCAAGACAAAAATAGAACCAACCTTGGGGCGGTGAGGTGGTGCTAGAGGTAAGGTGTCTGCCTTGCAAGTGCTAGCTAAGGAAGGACCACAGTTCGATTCCCCGGCATCCCATATGGTCCCCCCAAGTCAGGGGCAATTTCTGAGTACTTAGCCAGGAGTAACCCCTGACCATCAAACGGGTGTGGCCCAAAAAACAACAACAACAAAAATAGAACCAACCTCTTTGGATTAAATCAATAGCATTAAAACAACCACAAATTATCACTTAGATGGATGGTATGGGGATGGGCTTTGGACCCTGGACTACCATTGAATGGGTCAGCACATAGGATGCCATGGCCCCTTGGCTGAAAGAGGAATTTTTCCCCACCACTCATTCCTCTCCTAGGATTCTAAACCAAACCAAAGCCATGTAATGCCTGAAAAAACTAAAATTTAACCAGGAAGCAGTAGAGCTTTCACCCAAGCAAGATGTGCACTGGCTTTCAAATGCACATTGACTCTGTTAATCACAATGACTTTCCATGGGGGGAAGAAAAATGAACTCCTGAAAATAGTTCTGTGCTCCTGATAACTGGCAGAGGCTGGCTAAAACCACTACTCAGCCTCTGGACAGATGTGACTCAAAATCAAAGGTCCTGGCACTACATGGGCATGAATGTCTTGGCACACACAGGTGTCAAGTTCTCCACAGTTCAAGAGGAAGGAGCAATGTAAACACATCTTCCAAGAGTCTGTCAGCCTATATCTTCAACCTATAAGGAGAAAAGAAGGTATTTCTTCTTCCAAAGCAAACCAGATGCTTTCCTTTCAACACAAAACTTTAATCTGAAGCTCATTTTTGTCTTCTGGTGGCTAAGGATGGTCCAGAATAATGTATGGGTAGGTCCAGAGGCAACATCCGTGACCTACCACCAATTGGCAGGACATATTGCATATCAGGGCACAGAGGTTGGCCAGGGGACCCAGAGCTATAAAGAGATCAACAAGTACAGGGAACTGAATACATCCCTCACAACTCTCCCAATCTGGACATTGCTGTCTAGAACTGAGTTCCCGTAGCTGCTTCTCTCTAAAGCTGTCTATGAAATAAGTGCCATCATAGTGGAATCCTACTATAAGCTGGCCACTCTGTACAGGGCCTTGCAATGGCTCTCACAGCAACAAATCTCTCTGTGGCCACAGAGTATTTGAATCTGAATAACTTGGAAACAAGTCTATGGACCTGAGCTGTGATGTCCAAGTGGACCCTCCTTAGGGGACAATCCAAAACTCATCTGTGACAGGTGAAACTGTTTGGGGCCTCATAGTCAAATCTTCAGTACCCAGCATTCATATCTGGGAAGACAGAGGCCAATGGAAAAGTTCCAAACTGCACCTCTGAGGCAGACTAGGGGCTCTGTATACACCCTAGACAAACATTGGTGAGTTGGTTCTTTTTGTTAGGGGGCCACACCCAGCAGTGCTGGTCAAGACAAATATGCCACTCCCTAAACTGACTCTCATATCTCTGGTCCTGTTTTTCAAAAAGGACAAAAAAAAATCATAATATTCTAAAAGTTTATATTGTACTGCAGAAAGAAGGAAGAAAACATCTAATCTAACATGTTATAGAATGACAGTTATGAATCTTAGTTAATCAGCATCAGTTCTATGTATAGTTCTGCTTAGTGGGTCTGGCCTGAGTCTGGGATTGGACTTAACAGCTTCTGAGTGTAACACCAGCATCCAGGACTCAGCACAGCAGGACGACTGCCCACTTTGGGACTTTCTAACCCCAACCCACAGTGCTGGGCTCTAGAAAAGTTCTTAGAATTTTCTCTTCATCAAGACCCACATATGTTCAGGCCAGCACCCACTGACCTGAGTATCTGTTTTTTCCTTTCTAAAAAAGGATAGATTAATGGATTTACTCTTTGTCTGACAAGAAAATACTGTTTTATTTTTCACCCCCACACTCTGAATGTTTCTGTACTGAGCTTATTCAGAATTTTTATCCTTTTTTTTTTTTTTAAATTTTGCTTTAGGGCCACACTCAGTGATACTCAGGGATTACTCCTGGCTCTGTACTTGAGAATCACTCTTGGCAGTGCTCAGAGGACCATGTAGGTCCCAGGGATCTAATCTGGGTTGGCCACAATCAAAGCAAGAGCCTTACCCACTGTACACCTCTTTGGTCCCCAGAAGATTTATCCTTTCCAAAAGCGAAAGTTCTTTTTCGCTTTAGCCCATTAGAGAAAGCTTTTCCCATAGGCCTGTGACTGAGCCCACTCAGGAACGTAAGTTTGATGAGACCCTTAAAATGGAAAGCTTTGGCTCTGGTTCCATTTTTTGGGTTTTTTTGTTTTGTTTTGTTTTGTCTTGTTTTGTTTTTTGGGCCACACCCATTTGATGCTCAGGGGTAACTCCTGGCTAAGCGCTCAGAAATTGCCCCTGGCTTGGGGGGACCATATGGGACACCAGGGGATCGAACCGCTGTCTTTCCTTGGCTACCGCCTGCAAGGCAGACACCTGGCCTCTAGTGCCACCTCACCGGCCCCTCTGATGCATTTTTTTTTCTGTGCTCTCCTTTCACACTCAGCAGGATTTATGGGGGTTATGATTTTTCATGTGGATTTTTTTTGTTATTTTGGGGCTACCTAAGATGTTCTTCATCCCTATTGGCTTCTTCAGGCCAAGGATGTGACTCAGGCAGAATACATACTTCTCATGTATGTTCCCTGAGTCCTATCATGCCCACAAATCTCAGATAAAACCAAAGAGCAAGCATCTACCTGAATACCTCCTTCCACTGTGACAGCTAGAATGAGGGAGCAGTGTGCCTAACCTCCCAAGTATTTCTGTTTATGTGGGGCTGCAGCACCCATCCCAGGCACTTTTCCCACTAGCTCCTCCTTGGAGACTCCTGAGTCTTGTGGGACTTCTTTACCATCACATCCAAGTCTCAAACAGCTATGGCTGTGTTCCACCTTGTTAACCAAGCCTCATGCAAAGCAAGTAGCAACAAATGAATCCCTCCCCCCACCCTGCCCTTTTTTCCCTGTACCTTTCTTTTGGTGACAATTGACTAAATTCAGGGCTTACTCCTGGCAGGACTCAGAGGTGATCTGGTGGTTGAACCCAGGTCAGCCATGTGCATTCCAAGCATCCTGCTCACTGTACTATCTCTCTAGCCCCTTACAAACTCATTCTTAACACAAAAAATGAAGGCAGAAAGTTGAATTCTTTAATTTATAGTTAAAACACATCCGGGGGCTGGAGAGATAGCATGGAGGCGTTTGCCTTGCATGCAGGAGGGTGGTTCAAATTCCGGCATCCCATATGGTCCCCCGAGCCTGCAAGGAGTGAATTCTGAGTGTAGAGCCAGGAGTAACTCCTGAACACAGCTGCCAGGTGTGAACCCCCACCCCCCCAAAAAAAACCACATTCTGAGGGTTGAGTGATAACACTAGAAGTAAGACACTTGTTCAAATCTACAGTTTCCCTAAAAGTTCCCCAGCACTATCAGAGGTCATTCCTATACACAGAGCCAGGATTAGCCTCTGTGTACTGCCAGGTGAGGTACAAACATCCATTAACTCCTCCCAAATCACCATCACAGAATACAAACCCTCACATCCAAAAAATACACTTGCTTGATGTATTTCATACCCATAAAAATGTGTCTCTACTCCATTATTTGAAAATGGAATGGTATTGGAATGGTGTAGAAAGATTCTTTCTTGTCTTCTTGTTTGTTTGTTTTGGGGCCACACCCAGCAGTGCTCAGGGGTTACTCCTGGCTCTGCACTCAGAAATTGCTCCTGGCAAGCTCAGGGGACCATATGAGATACCAGGAATTGAACCCAGGTCCATCCCAGTCAGCCCCATGCAAGGCAAATGAGCTACTGCTGTGCTATCTCTCTGGACCTCTACCACTCCAGCATTCATTGTCAATTTATCACCACCAAAAGTTGCTACATCTCTCCTCTGTTTCCAGACAGGTTTCCAACAACAACTAACTCTGCTTCGATAATAATAATAAAATGACCTTTTTCCAAAAAAAAAAAAATTGACATTTTTCTTCTGAATTCTAAAAGTCAGCATTAGGTCAGATATCTGGATCTCTTTTTCCTATTGAAGTATTAAGCATTTTGAGTTAAAAGCCTGTGATAGAATCATCTTTGGTAATGTATTGCTCCTTATAAAGAATAGATGAACTATATTTGGGTTGAGAGGGAAGGGTTAGGTAGGAAGGCACTGGGCTAGGAGGTATGATTTCAGATCCTGGGAGAGGTTTCCTCTGGCAAGTCTCATTCATAGGGCTTGGGAAGCTTGACAACTCTGTCCAAGACTAGACTGACACTATTACAAAGGAAATCTTCAAGGGAGAGGAAACACATTTAATCTTTTGTATTCACTAGGAATCTCATTTTTAGACTACTGTGAGTGACATTGAAATTCTTTATGAAATCAAGTTTGAAAGGGAGAGAAAAGAAGGAAAGACACAGAGCTTTCATTTCAGGCACCAAAGGATAATCTTTCCTGTTTCGCTGGGTGCCTTATGCTGTAAAGAGTCAGTAGTTTTGGAAAGCTCTGCTCAGGTGCCCTCGTACAGGCCTAGTGAGGCCCAGCACAGACCCTCACTGTTACTGCTCTCTGCGAGAATGGATGCTTCTTTACCACAGCTCTTTCTTGTTCACTATACCAGAACATCAAGATTTTGTGGACCAGTTATTTACTGGTATTTGGGAAATTCTTTATCCATGAATGAATAAAATATAGTGAGACAGTTTTGAAGGGATACACAGGAAATGTGTAGCTAATCTGGGAAGTATTGAGAATGAGCATTGTTAAGTCTGAATTTGTTTTCCTAAAGCATGATGGCGCCCAAGAGATAGTATAGGGGTAAGACATTTGCTTGCCAGAAGTCAGCCCTGATTTGATTCAAGGACCACATATTGTTTCCCTGAACCACAAGGAATAATCCCTGAGCACAGAGATAGGAGTAAGCCCTGAGTGTGTAGGGTGTGGTCCAATACCCATAAAAATGAACAAATTTGGGGCGGCAAGGTGGCGCTAGAGGTAAGGTGTCTGCCTTGCAAGCGCTAGCCAAAGAAGCACCGCTGTTCGATCCCCCGCATCCCATATGGTCCCCACAAGCCAGGGGCGATTTCTGAGCTCTTAGCCAGGAGTAACCCCTGAGCATCAAACGGGTGTGGCCCACAAACCCCCCCCCAAAAAAAAGAAAAAGAACAAATTCACAGCACAATTTTCAGTACATTAAAACAGTGGTCCTCAAATACCCCACCCTCGGAGTGATCCTTGTGTGTAGAGCCAGAAGCAAGCCCAGAGTCTGTCAGTATGTAGCTTCCAAACAAAACAAAATAACAACAACAGACAACAACAATCTCTTAGCACATATAATCTGAACAGTGTAATTTCTCTGGTATTTGCAAACTATAGTGTTGTATTTTTTTTCCTCTCAAATTAATCACCTGGTTTTCACTGTGTTGCCTCAATGACACGAAGTCTCTTGCATACAAATCAAGTTTCCTCAACCTTGTGACTTAGAATCTCTCCTAGATGATTTAAATTTTCCAATAGTCACTTTTGCAAGAAGAAGAAATATCAAAGTCCAGGGTTGTGGAACAAATCTGGAACTTGAGTTGATTCTGGCTTATTTCCAGGAACTGTTAAGTGATCAGTCACTATCCACCTTCTGTATTCCTAGTGCCACTTTAGACCACTGAACAATAATAGCCACAGAAGTGCTAGCAACCTTATGTCTGCAAGCAGGGAAACAGGTGGTCTGGGAGTTAAAATTCAGAGCTGAAGCGAGCTAGGTTCATGCCCCCTTAAAAGCCTTTTGCAATGCAGAACTCTGGTCCTTTTCTGCTCAGATCACTTAGTAGGACTGCATATCATTATTATCGTTTGTTTATCACAGTAGCTGGAAGTGTATTGATTTTCCCACCATGAGAGCTTTACTCATACACCTGAGCAACATGCAAGTGATTCCAGTTATGTTTATTTTGTGAGGTGTTTACATCATTAAGCACTGACATCTTCATTCAGCTAACAGCTAACAGCTTTATAGTAGTTAAAATGATCTGTGCAAGCTGTATTTGTTTTAGGAAGTTTTCTAGCTGCCATGTTTAAAACTTAAGACAGAGCAGCCAAACTGAATTTTAATAATATATTTTATTGGGTACATATATATATATATGTAATTTGGTTTAATGTAATCAATATTTTAAAAATAAGAAGTGAGCTATATGCCTTTACTTACTATCATTATTTTGAATTTTGAGCCACCCTAGCCCTGATCGGGAGTAAGTCCTGGTTCAGGGATCATTCCTGGTGGTATTCTGAGGATTGTCTGCAAGGCAAGTGCTTAAACCAGTGGACTTGCGCTCTGACACCTACCTTGACTTTTAGAATCAAATGTCCTATAACTGATGTGTTCATTTTATTTCACTGTTTTGTTAAATGGGGGAGTGGATAGCATACTCAGAGGGTTCAAGTGTCACCAGGGCTCTCCCAGAGGTGTTCCACCGAGGGGGAATTTGGAGGTGGCAGTGATGAGGGAAAGAGAACTGTGCCCACATTTCAAACAGGCTAGTTCAAGTAGGCGTTAAAAAGCAGAGCCTGTCAGGAGCAGCTGAGTCTGGGAGACAAGAAAGAACCATGGAGTACACTGGGGTGTCCTTGAGACAGTGAAGAGGCTCGCTTTATAATCTTGGTAACCTGGTTACAAATGTGCTCATGTCCTTGAGGTGGTCCATACTGTGTTTTGCAAAATAACATGTGTGGGAATTTCTGTTTCTGTATTCTTTTGTCAGCTCCCAGCAAGTGTCCCAACCCCTATCAGAAATTCTCTAATATGAAGTGCTCACCTTCCTTTCTGAATCCAGTTGTTTTAGAGGAAGCAGAACTGCGAGCATAATAAAAACAATGTTTCCCACTTCTCAAGGAAACTGCTTGGTTTTTCTCTGGCTGTAGAGAGAATTTCTATGACAACCGGAATCAAACCCAGACCCAGGACTCTGAGCATACAGGATTTGTGGTCCACAAGTCAAGCCATATTCCTAGCTCTGGATGCTACTTTCTAGTCAAACTTGATTTGTACTTAGCTTTCACAAAATCCACAGTTGAAAAATAGATTCATTTAAGTATCCCAGCTGTTTTAAACACACAACTAAATTGTTAGGTTTTTTACGTTTTACTTCTCGCCTTGTTAGGGCCCCCAACCTGGGTACTGGGATTAAACTCAGGGCCCCAAGCTTACCATGGCACTGAGTCACTGAGTTACCTGCCACCATTTGCTATCAATTCCTACAGCACAGTTGACATTGGCACCTAAGTGCTTGCAGGTAGTACTAGGCTTTGAACATGGCTTTACACCTGCTGGGCAGGTGCTCAAAACACTGAGCCAACGTCCTGATCCTTTTCATGGGGTCATAAACAGCAGAACTACCCACAACCACATAAGGGGCATGTATAAGCAAGTAGATTTAAACTCAGGACCTCGTATATTCACCTGGTGTTATGATTTGTGTAAATTAAGCCAAAGTATGAACTACTAATGGTACGTACTATGTCAAAATATTAAGCCACTAAACCCCATTCAGCCCCTTTCTATAAATTAAATTGTATTAGAAATTCAATTCCTCTGGAGTATAGATATAGTCCAAGTGTTTATTAACTATCGTGTGTGGCTTTGTGTAACATTTTGACAGAGTGCCAATCATCTATTGCATGCAAGCTAAAATAAAAAGTCAGGCACAATTTTTGTTTGAGGTAGAGGGACATAGGATACATATACAAATAGCAACAATATAGAACACATCATAATACTAAGTACATAAAGCATTTCAAAAAGGAAGAAAAGGGCCTGCTTAAAAGGTTAGAACTATAGTTATATAAATATAAATTGTATTAATATATTTATATAAATATTATAAATATATAATTACTTGGGACCTGGTCATTATTGGTGAACCTATGCCTAAAAGGTGGTGAGAAATAAAGTTTATAAAAAGTAGCTTGGAGGGGCCAAAGTGGTGGTGCAAGTGGTAAGGCATCTGCCTTGCCTGCGCTAGCCTAGGACAGACCGCAATTTGGTCCCCCAAGCAAGGAGCGATCCTGAGCGCATAGCCAGGAGTAACCCCTGAACGTCACCCAGTGTGGCCCAAAAAGCAAAAAAAAAAGTAGCTTGAATTGGGGCCAGAGCAATAGCACAGCAGTAGGGTGTTTGCCTTGTACACAGCTGATCCAGGATGAACCTCCCTTTGATCCCCGGCATCCCATATGGTCCCCCAAGCCAGGAGTGATTTCTGAGCAAATAGCCAGGAATAACTCCCGAGAGTCACCGGGTATGGCTCAAAACCAAAAACCAAAAACCAAAAAAAAAAAAAAAAGTAGCGTGGATGCCAGAGAGATAGTACATGCATTAAGGTACCTTGCTGGCATGTAGCTGTCATCCCCATTCCCCCCACCCATATACCCTGAGCAGAGCCAGCTGTGGCCCAAACATCAACCCTCCCACAAGAAAAGGTAAATTGGGGGCTCTTTCAGGAGGCAGCCTCATGTAACAGGCCAAGTAGCTTATTCCAAGCACTAACAAAAAAGAAGTTTCTATTGAGGAGACTGGATCTGAGCTGTGTTTGGGGTGAAAACACAAATTAACTATTGCACTAGGTCATAATATAATGAAAAAATGTTGGAGGATCTAGGACAAGAAGGATAAATTAAGTGAATTCTGTAAAGAATATCAGGTCTTGACAACACCGGCAAGAAATCAGAGAAAATGGAGAGAGGAGAGTCCATGAGCGCTCAAAATAAGACAGGACAGCAAAAAGTTAGATGGGAAAAGTTAGTTTTAATGTTTCTGCAAAAACTTGCTTTAAAAGATTGGACTAGGGGCTGGAGAGATAGCAGAGCGATAGGGCATTTGCCTTGCACGCAGCCGATCCAGGATGAACGGTGATGGTTCGAATCCTGGCATCCCATATGGTTCCCTGTGATTGCCAGGAGTGATTTCTTAGAGCAGAGCCAGAAGTAACTAACCCCTAAGAGTCACACACACCCCCAAAAAATCAAAATAATGTTCAAAGTAACTTGCCCTACTCACTATACTATCACTTTGCTCCCCATCCCCCACCCCCAGTCTTTTTGAAATAATGTTTTTACTTGTTTTGCTTTATTTTGTTCTTAGGGGACCAGTTCTTAGAGAACTTAGGATGGAATCTGGCAAAGTCCCATGCAAGGCAAGTACCCTAAACTGCTTACTCCATCCCAATAAAGTTTTTTACTTTTTTTGGGGGGGGGGGGCACACCGGAGGCGCTCAGGGATCACTCTGGGCTCTGGGCTCAGAAATTGCTCCTGGCAGGCTCTGGGGACCATATGGAATGCTGGGATTTGAACCACCACCTGTCCTGAATCAGCTGTATGCAAGGCAAATGCCCTACCATTGTGTATCTCTCAGGCCCCTAATTTTTACTCCCCCCCCCCACCACCATTTGTGGACACACCTATTGGTGCTCAGGGCTTATTTCTTGTTCGGTGCTCAGGAATCATGCCTACTGTGGTTCATGAGAGATTGACTATATGTGGCACCCAAGATTGAACTCAGCCTTTTGTAAAGTGGTGAGAGGAGGAGCTAGCACATCACATAAATATCAACAGCATTTTGTCTATATCTTTGAAAAAATGCCACAGATATTTTTATAGGAACTGCATGGAATCTGTGTTGTATTTTGGACAGTACTGTTATTTTGACTATATTAAGCTTTTACATTCAAGAACAAGAAAATATATTTTTATTTCCTTGGGGTTTTTTTAAGTTTCTTTTAACAGTGACTTACACTTTTCTGTCTCTCACCTCTTTTGTTAAGCTGATTCACAGATATTTGATTTGTTCACCACTCTCTAACAAAAGATAAATTTAACAAGAAAAATACAATCAGCATCATCAAAAAAGAAGAGATGAGATTAACAGAAACTTTCCAAATAAATTATAGTTGGCCAACAGGTATATTAAAAATGTTTTGCATCACTTATCATCAGGGAAATAAAAACTATAACAACAATAAGATACCACTTTACACCATACAGGCTGGCACACATACAAAATAAATTCAACAATAAACAACCAGTGTGCAAGTGAGAATAAAAAACCCTAGTGGAGGGGCCAGAGAGATAGCATGGAGGTAAGGCATTTGCCTTTCAAGCAGAAGGTCATTGGTTCGAATCCCGGCATCCCATATGGTCCCCCGAGCCTGTCAGGAGCAATTTCTGAGCATGCAGTCAGGAGTAACCCCTGAGCACTGCCAGGTGTGATCCAAACACCAAAAAACAAAACAAACAAACAAACAAAAACCAAAAAACAAACCCTGGTGGAAATGTTGACTGGTTCAACCTTTTGAGAAAACACTATGAACACTTCAGAGAAAACTAGGAATTTGGTTTTCATATAATCCAGCAATTCCACTCTGGGAATCTACACTAAGGACTTAAAAGTCCATTCATAAAAGACATTTGCACTCCTATGTTCATTGAAATACTATTCACAACAGCTAAAATTTGGAAATAATCTAAATGTCCAAGTTCAGATGACTAAATAATGAAACTATGGTACATATACATAGTGAAATACAATTCAGTATAAACGAAGATGATACCATGCAATTTACTGACATATGATGAAAAATGAAAAAATTTCAGGCTGAGTGAAGATAAGACAAACATAGAAGATCTTTCTTGAAGCTACAGGGATAGTACAGTAGGTAATTCATTTGCTTTGTATATGGCAGACCAAGGTTCTATCCCTAGCAGCACATCATATGATTCTCTAATTACTATCTGGAGTAATCCCTGAACTCAGAGCCAGGTGTGGCCCAAAATAGAAAACAAACAAAAAGAATGATCTTTTTTATATGTGGGATATAAAGATACATAGTAAGGGTGTACAAATGCCCCAAGACAACAGGGAC
The DNA here is from genome assembly GCF_024139225.1 of Suncus etruscus. Taxonomy (NCBI): domain Eukaryota; kingdom Metazoa; phylum Chordata; class Mammalia; order Eulipotyphla; family Soricidae; genus Suncus; species Suncus etruscus. Next base: position 48,867,466 of record NC_064851.1, read on the forward strand.
TTTAGATAAAATTTTTAAATATCTTTTGACTAAAATGTGCTATTGATTTTTGTTGGCTTATCATTATTATCCCGATTTCTTTATATTTTTTGGCAATGTTTTTTTTTTCTTTGCAATGATACATTAAATTGGAAGAATATGTAGGTACAGAATAGGAGTTTCTACCCATTAAGGATGAAACCTCATATATTTTTTGAAACAGGAAGGTTCTCTACCTAAAACATTTAATCTTGGTTAATTGACTTGATCTCCCATTAATCCATAATGGGCCGAACTCGCTTATTCATTGTACCTCATTTTCTGATTTATCATGAAATTCTGCTTGGAATCTGGCTAAGAATGAAGAGCTTGAAATTCTTTTTCTTCTGTGCCAAAAACCTCAAGTGTCCATTCATTGGTGGATTCTGCAATATTCCCCCAGTACATCTATCATCTTCCAGGATTGGGATCAAACCTGTGCCCTTACATTTGACTCATGTGCCGCCTAAATCTGACCTTATGATAAACTTCATCTAGCCTGCTGGGTGGACTGAATTACATCTAAGGATGTAAATTTCCTTTCTTCCTGAGTTTTCTTTTTTTTTTTTTTTTTTTTTGTGGTTTTTGGGTCACACCCGGCAGTGCTCAGGGGTTATTCCTGGCTCCAGGCTCAGAAATTGCTCCTGGCAGGCACGGGGGACCATATGGGGCGCTGGGATTCGAACCGATGACCTCCTGCATGAAAGGCAAACGCCTTACCTCCATGCTATCTCTCCAGCCCCGTCTTCCTGAGTTTTCTAATTGTGGATTCCCGTGCAATTCTCCAATTGCTTCATGGATCTCCCAGATCCATGAACTCTGACTTTGGTTACAAGGAAGGCTTTTATGAGAACTTTACATAATGTACAATGGGAATTATGAATTATTATGGAGCTTATAATTGGTTTCTTGACTCATGTTTTAGGGTAGGAACACCTGTTTTTATGCCTAAAAACAGTTTTTTCTTTTTTGTTTTTGTTTTTTTTTTTTGGTTTCTGGGTCACACCCGGTGATGCTCAGGGGTTACTCCTGGCTGTGTGCTCAGAAGTAGCTCCTGGCAGGCACGGGGGACCATATGGGACACCGGGATTCGAACCAACCACCTTTGGTCCTGGATTGGCTGCTTGCAAGGCAAACACCACTGTGCTATCTCTCCGGGCCCAAAACAGTTTTTTCTTTACATTTTTCTTTTTGATGCATCTATGCAGATTATTGCTATACATTTGGTGTTTTTTCCCTTGTCTTTTTGGGGTATACTGCTTGCTTTCTATTATTTTTTTAGATAATTAAAAAAGGGGAAATATTAATAAATTAATGCCTTTTGAAGTGGTCTCCATTTCTTTCCCATTTGTTATTGTATCTCAATCAGTATTTTTCCTCCCCCTAAGGGAGGGGCTTGAATTTTAAAATTGAATAAATTGAAGGCAGGAGAACTGAGCTGGGCTGTTATCTTGGCTTGTGGTTCCGTTTGTTGGAGCGACTGGCTTGTGGGTGAACGAACAGCTTGCAGTGAAAATTTTCTTGCCTGTTATTTCCTCTATTTTTGTGTGGATTAATTATTTCCTGAGAATTATCAATGTACCATCCTCTCCTGTACTCCCCAGATAGGGGATATAGGATATCCCTTTTTCTTTTGGGAACTTTGGGACAACCATACCTCAATCCAACTCCCAAAGAACATCTTTTTACAGCTGAGATTTGGTTTTTAATAGGAAGTTTAGGTGAGGGGAGAAATAACAGGAATTGGATGGGCCTGGGGGAGGCAGTAAGATGAGAACAGAGGGAAGCTGACACTCTGGTGGAGGGTATGGTGCTGAGTTAATTCATGCAAGAAACCTATATTAACAGGTTTTTAACCCACAGTGCCTAAAATAAAATACAATTTAAAAGTGTAAAAAAAAGATTTATATTAAAAGCAATGCTTCACACATGCCCAAGATTCTGAGCCCATCATACAGATAAAACCTTCTCTGGTTTTGTTCTGTCTGTTTTGGAGCTTTGGGGGGGGGGGGGCTCCCAGCAATGCTCAGAAGCTGGGGCTACTCCCGAGTCCAGGCGATATTCCAAGAGGCCAAGCAGGCTTGTATTGTTTCTATTTTCTTGTTTCTAATTTTACTTATATTCAATGTTATTACATATGTCTTAATTAGAAAAAGTCATAGAACTAAATCCTCTATAACCTTGGTTCTTAACCTTTTCCTGACCAAGGTGATTCCTGCTTTCCAACTGGCTCCCCCCCCCCCCCCCCGGTACAGTGCTGTAACACTGTCCCCCACATTGATGCGATTTTCATCTTTGGGATATCCTGGAGTCCACAGAGGGCCATACAACCCTGTTATGAAGCACAATCTGTAACATTATTGGGAAAATAAATTTTAAATGTTTACGAAGTTAATATAATAGAGCACTCCTAAATAGATTTGGGTCCAGTTTCTTTTATTTCTTTGATGCTTATGCTTATTTTGATTGCTTTTAAAAGTTATTTACAATGACATCAGAAATTCAACATGGCCAAAAAAGGAAATCAAGGTCTGTCACGAGAAAAAGCATTTCTGAGAGATGACAACCAACGTTTGTGACTGCAGGAAGAAAACTTCAGCAGGAGATGGTGACTCTGGTCAATAAATTATTTCAGCTGCAGAATTTTTAATGAAAACAAAGAGCATCAGAACATTCTCAGTCGCTGGTTGTCATTACAGGCCAAGTACCCTAGTAACTTTATATTTTAATGGAACAAAGCACAAGTGTCCTATTCACTATGGGACTCCTGCAATCCTTAGCCTTTATGGAGCTTTGCACTGGAGTGGAAAGGAAAGGAAAGTCTCCAGGAGTATGAGCAGGTAAATCACCAGCAGTCACATAAATAATAGCAGAAAATGGGCAGAGATGAAAAGATGCCATCACTCACTCAGCAATGGGGAGAAGAAAAACACAAAATGAGGTTCCTTCTGTCTGATACTATTGTTTTCACTACAGTTAAATGCCCAAGAAAATACCAGCTGGGTCTTAAAGACGATTTATAGCTGGCCTGGCTTGTTGCACCTAACTGTTTAGACAGCAGGTTTGGTCAGTTTATAGCTGAGATTCTTGTCTACATTAGAAGCTGTCATTACTGTGACTAGACCTTTGGTGGAAAATGTGCTGCTCAAAGGCCAAATGCTCCCTGCTATACACCCTCTTCCCTTTAAAGACCTTTACAGAAAAAAAATTTCCTGCTGGTGGGAAGCCTCATCCTCAGGGGCCAGCACAGAACCTCTGGGAGTGAGAAGAGATGGATCACAGCTTGTAAAAGTGAGAAGGACCAGTTCAGAGCCTCAGTGAATGAGAAAGACTTGCTCCTCTGAGTGAGAAGCCACTCACTGCTGCACCTCTAGCATGAGTGAGCCTGTGCTGGGCACTGCTTTAAGGGCTCTTTCTTTTCCTGGCCCTTGAGGCTGACTGCAGAACACAAAGGTCTCATTGTTCTCAGCCAGGACATTCAGGATTCTGCTCTATGAATTCCCATTTATTCCCAGCGTCCAGACCCCTCTAAGAAAGTCTGGAAGTCTGCCACACCCTTGACATGACCCATGACAGGGTATGAGTTTCAGCAGCTCTATGAAACTCAGAACTAAATAAACCTTAACTTTGTCTTCCCTGGGCTTCTCTATCTCAGACACCAGAGTCCAGAGTACCCCCATGAATGCAAGGCACAGAGGTGGGTGTTGCATGACCCATCATTCTATTTGGCTGTTTTATACTTAAGGGTTTCATTCTTTTTCAAGCCCTAGGTGATTATGCCAAGCAAAGAACGTTTTAGCAAATTACACACACCTCTAAAACTAAGGTAAGGTGTCCTGGGGACTAAGCTAATGATGGCAAGTGGCTGGCATTTCCCCTGGGTGGTAGAAAAGGACAAAGATGCAAATAGAGGAATGAAAAGGTAATGGAGATCAGCCTCTCCTGGGCCTTAATTTCATGGCTCACAGACATCCAGTGACATTCAGACACTCCCAAGGGGAAGCTCATATAACTGGTCATTAAACCAGAAAAAGCACAGGCTAACAGAGTTAATTCCTTGGCCCAGGCCAGTTTCTCTCTACCATGGTCTCCCAAAATCACAGGTGCATGGGGGTCATTAAAAAAGGCCTGCCTGTCTAAAGATGTCTGCTGTGCTTCAGAGACACAGCTGGTGGGAATGCCGTATAGTCCAGCCTGTATGGAAAACAATATGGAGATTTCTCATAAAACTGGAAATTGAGCTCCCATTTGATCTAGCTATTCCACTCCTAGAGATATACCCTAGGAACATAAACATTTAATTCAAAAATGTCTTCCTCACCTATATTTACACTATTTACAATAGCCAGACTCACCTATATTCACACTATTTACAATAGCCAGAAACAACCAAGATGACCTTCAACAGATGAATGGCTAAAGAAACTGTGGTACATATACACAATGGAATATTATGCAGCCATCAGGAGAGATAAGTCATTAAATTTTCCTATACATGGATGTATATGGAATCTATTATGCTGAGTGAAATAAGTCAGAGGGAGGGAGAGAGACACAGAAAAGTATCACTCATTTATGGGTTTTAAGAAAAATAAGAGACATTACTGTAATAAGGCCTAGAGACAATAAAGTTAAGGGCTGGGAGGACTGGAAGGACTGGCTCACAATTTGAAGCTCACCACAAAGAGTGGTGAATGCTGTTAGGGAAATAACTACACTAACAACTAGCATAACAATGCTAAAGAATGAATAAAGAAGTAGAATGCCTGTTGAGATACAGGAAGGGGAGGAGGGCATTGGTGGTGGGAATGTTCCACTGGTGAAGGGGGGGTAATTCTGTTTATGACTGAAACCCAACTACAAATATGCTTGTAATCATGGTGCCTAAATAAAGATTTATATTAAAAAAAAAAAAAAGAAAGATAGGCCTGCCCGAAGACTGGTCCAGGCTGGCGAAACCTGGCCTGGGCTCCTGTGACCAGCAATTCTGAGAGTCCTAGCTCTTTCTTGGGAGTGCTCAGGCTGCAGAGGAGGTTAAAGCTGTGGTGAAGCTGCAGGAAACAAGCCCAGACAACAAGTGGAGAGAAGACTGTGCACAAAGTGTCAGCAGAGCCATGGTGTGGGCTAGCAGGGAAGAGAGGAAAGGTCTTAATAGGGATAGACAGAGTCGCACTGAAAAGGATGCGGGGGAATGACTCACTCCAATGAGACAATGAGATGGCCAGCCTGAGACAGGGCTGCAGAGAGCCAGGGGAGAATCCTGTACAGACAGGAGACATGCACTCACCTGCTGCTCCTTCCAAAGAGCAGGCAGGGCTGCTGCTCAGACCCTGGCCTCACTAAACTATTGACTAGTGAACCACCCAGAACTGTCTCTTGCTTTGCAGGGTCACATTTTAGGAGCCACCATCAGGACCTCTGTGAGCTATCCACAAGGTAGAGGCCAGAAATGTCCAAGAGGCAGACAGAGACAGACAGAGTTCCATCTCTCCTTGGCACAGAGTTCCCCACCTTTTACATTTACCAGAGTGCACATGCATATGAGTATCAGAACACTAATCTAGCTGTTTTACTATTTTCCATGGACTCTCCAGAAGGGGTTCCCCCAAGCATACCTGTGGTATCCCAGAACTCTCAAGCCAGTCTTCAAAGATGTTCTCAACAGACAGTGCAAGCCTTTAAAAACAAAACAACACAGAATGAGGCAGTAGCTAAGCACTCAGTTCAGAATGCTTCCCTCTCATTGTCCTGGCATCCCACTGCACTGGCTCTCTGGGAAGCATACTAGTTGTTCAAGGTGTGAAAAGGACCCCTGCCTTCTCCAGATAGCAATTCTCCAGCTCATGAGCTGTGCATATGGGGAAAAAAAATCTCAAAATTAGAGGGCAGGGCAGTTAAGTGTCTTGAGAAAGCTTTTGGGAATTAAGAGTGTCAGTTCAGGGGAAACAAAACAAGGCCTTTTTGAGAAACATCAGCCATGAGTATACCCAGAGAAAACCAAACTCAAACATTCCAGTACTTGTTATATCACAATGATGTTCCAGCTTTGCAGCAATGATGGGCTACAGAGGAGAAGCAAAATTGATGCCTTCCTTCCTCTGGGCAAAGAGGCCTGAAACCAGTCTGTGTGTGTGTGGGAGGGGGAACCTCTGATGTCAAGCAGGCTTGAACTCTAATTTGAACTACTGTGATGGCTGATCACCTTGGAATGTATGAACTCTCCTGTTGCTCAGCAAGTGCATTAGTTTCACCTGGGCTGAGTCTTGCATCTCTCAGTCTGTCAAGGAGAGACTCATCCAGCTTCCAAGTAATGTTTCTAGTTTCTGCTCACAGAAGGTCCAAGGTCCTCCCTTCCCTATGTGTCTAGCACACAGCTCCTATTTTTGGCCCTCACCTCCAGTTTGACCTTCTGTTTTATTTGGGGGGTCACACCTGAAATGCTCAGGGGTGACTCCTAGCTCTGTACTCAAGAATTACTCATGGCTGGCTGGGGGAGAGGTGCCTTATGATACACTTTGGACCAAACCCAGGTTAGCTGCATGCAAGCAGAATGCCCTACCTGCTGTACTATCACTTTGGCCCCAATTAGACCTGATTTTAAACTGTCTCCCAATGCGCTGAAACTGTGAGATCTTGTCAAGACTTACTTTTCTACACTGATCCCTAAGGACAAATCCTGGCAGATAAAGAAAATTCCCACAAAACCTTTTTATTTAAATGAGTTAAAAACACATTCCTGGTTCATGCTGGTTCAATAAAAAGTTTTCCTTTGGATTGGAGAGCTAGAATAGAGAACTTGTCTTGCAGGTAGCTGAACACAGTTCAATTCTTGCCACCATATATAGTCCCACAAGCACCACCAGGAATGACTAAATGCATCCTCATATAAATAAAACAGTCTTGGAAGTACTTCTTTTGAAGAAACTGTAGTGGATAGGGTGCTTCCCCACCATGCAGTTGATCTGGAATCAACCCCAGGGGTCCCATATAGCCCCTTGAATATCAAGAATGATCCCTGAGTACAGGGCCAGAAGTGATTCCTGAGCACAGCCAACAAAGTACACCCAGGGCTGTGAGATGCTCAAAGAGCATATTCTTAGCATGTGGGACCCCTGATTCAGACACCAACACCATGGGAAGTAACCTCTAAGCAAGAGCAGGTGAATTTCAAAAGCCAATAAATAATCCAAAGTATTCCTTTTTCAAATAATGATCATCTTTCCCCTAAGACAATTGGAAAATATTAAACTGTATTTGTTTTACATATTTACTATATATTGTATATGCTTATCTCAAAGATTACTAGGGACCAGAGAAGTGGCTTAAAGGGTTAAAATGCTCAGAGCCAGGGCTTCCTGTAAATGCTCCCCATCTTAGGGATGACCTGAAGCTTCATAGGCTCCTCCAGGCTCCAGACTCAGTGGGGGTGATTGAGGCCAAGGGGCACACCCCATTGCTTTGTTTTTGTTATTAACAGTGATGGTACAAAAGGCCAATATTGTGGACAAGCAGTGTGGCCACACTTGTTTGTGTGCATGTATGTACATGTGTGCTTCTATTCCTAAGATCCTGCATACATGTGTGCCCTCAGCCTTGGCATGTACATGCAGCTGAGGAGGCAGGTATAGCAGAGAAGGCATCTATGGGAGGATTTTAGACTTAGAGGTCACTGTTCCTTCTCACATTCCATCACTTGTATGCTTGAGGGGAGGGGCTGGAAAATGCCCTTAATGGGTACTACTGCTTTTCCAGAAGAAGAAACATGAGGTGAGAAGGGGCCACTTAGAGCAATGACCAAGGAAACATGAGGTCTTTCATGTTGTAACAAAGTAAGTAGGGCTGGAAAGTTAAGTCAGATGACAAATTTTCCTTCAAGACAAAGACACCAATGAGAACCACCTCTTGATTGGAAGAATGCAGACTACTTGATCCATAGCTATGAGGGGCAGCAAGTGCATTTGGCGGCTATGTTCTTATGGGGCTGAGAAGTTGTAGAGACTCTGCTAGGCCCTAATCCATTGCCACTGATGTGAAGACAGGGCCCATTTATTTCTTCCTTTACAACTCAGAATGGCACTTGGGGTATCCAGAGACCTTGGGCCTCTATCCTCCAAGCCATAAATAAAGCTGACTGAATAAGACTTATTCAGCGGTACTCATTAGAGAAGGAGAGCTGACAAAGGACTGAAGAATGTAATGAAGAACAGAACAGTGGTGATGACCAAGGTGGTGAATGCCCTCTTCTAGAATGGAGAGGGAGATGTTGAACACTAGGAGAAATGTCACAGCACGAAGGCTTCTCATGAGGCATGCACTTAAGATGCCTATAAGATATGAGGAAAGCTTACAATCTTGAAAGGGGGAGAGAGAGAGAGAGAGAGAGAGAGAGAGAGAGAGAGAGAGAGAGAGAGAGAGAGAGAGAGAGAGAGAGAGAGAGAGAGAGAGAGAGAGAGAGAGAGAGAGAGAGAGAGAGAGAGAGAGAGAGAGAGAGAGAGAGAAAATGGGGAGTTTTCCTTAAAGGAGCCAGAGTTGTTTGTGTCGGGTAAAAGTGGTGCTTTCCCAGAGGCAGGAAAGGAAAGCATAGAGGCAGGAATAGCACAGGATAAAAAAAGTTGGAATGGAAATGGAGGAGCATTCCATGATGAGTTTGAGCTTCTGTCAGGCCTTGGCTGTATCTTGGCTTTGCTTCAGAGCCAGAATGTGCCAAGAGAATGAAGCAGTAGGAGAATCACTGAGGAGAAAGGCTGGAAGCAGGGAGCCTGGAGAGGCCTTGAGCATATCTGGCAAGACTAGGTGGATATTGGATATTTCAAATACTCAGATCGTCTGAGAAGGGCAGAGTGCAGGGGTGAGAGCCAGGGAACAAGTAGGACTGCCAGGACTTTCCAAAGAAGGCAGATGCTCGCACATTTGTGACCTGACTAATCTACAGACTTATCACAGATACCAGGCTGGTAAACTACATAGTTATTTCACAGAAATGTATTATGGTAAACTTTGCTTTAACAGATCTGTAGACACATAGAGACTACAGTGGCACACAAAATCTTACAAAATATCCTCTATCCAACACCCCAAAAGGGGCAGGCATCCCATAATGGTAGCCATTATTACTGAATATCTGTTGGGTACTAGACACTAGAGTCAAAAATCTCATTGAAATAGTCTAGTATCTGTACTAGACTTATATTAGATCCTTATCTAAAAGATGAACAATTACAATCCTCGAGGTTAGGGAGTTTATCCACAGATGAATTTGAAAAGCCAGTATTGGGGAAGCCTCAGTTACATGAATCCCAGCTGAATTAAGGCTCCAGGAGCTCCAGAATTATAGCAGAGACAGCTCATGCTTACTCTCAATAAGGCTGCCAACTTTTTTTTCTAGCTGACACTTCTCTTGCTGTGGTGGCGGTCCTGTTTGTCTGCCCCTCAATTATAGTTCTAAAGAGCAGAGACACTAAGGGAAGTGCCAACAGGGAAGGGCAGGAAAGTTCATGGCTCAACTGAGATCAGGAACAAAAGACAAGCTCCCTGGTAGAAAGCAAATAGCTGTTTCTAGGTCGCTTTTCTCTACAAAAGTTCAGGGCAACTTCCAGCCATTATCACTTTATTCTTCACAATATCCTTGTAAAGTGCCATTTAGGCCCTCAGACCAGACAAGGGCGCATATTTCTAGGCCCTGGTGCACTGCAGACATCAGAATACACTGGGATCTGTTCATAGATTGCTGACATGAAATTCAACGTGAAAGCATTAACTCAAGCTACTGAAAAGATGTTTTCAAAACTCTAAGTGCTCTTACTCCTGGGCTGAGGGGTTTCTGAAATAATGAGAAATTGTGTGAAAATTCTTGATTTTCAGGGAGGAAATGTCCCTGGGTTGAAAAATGCTCTAGGGTAGAAAACGCCCTCCATCATTGTGGCTGTTTTCATCATTACTGCATTGACGTGTGGGTGAAATTCTACGTCTGGACGTGGCTATCTAGGAGAGCTCCTGGGAGAGCTGAAAGTTGGCTTTTTCAAATCAAGAATCCCACAGTGTAAGCCAAGGGTAAATGTTTTCCTTCTGAGATCATGTGTCTTGCAAAATCACAACAGACAAGCAGAAGCATTTCCACTTAGCTGGGACCTGGACTTACAGGAAATTATTCTTCTGCATGTCTGATCACTATGGAAATTGATTTTATACAGAGAGCTAAAAAGACACAGATCTACAAATGCATGCCCCCATCTGTACTCATGAGCAGTGTGTCCACATCTTTACTGAAACCCAGTCTACAGCAGACTTTTCTGAAACACAGAACCCTCCAACTGACAAATGCCAGCCTGCATGCTATTGTTCCTGTACAGTGACAGAGTTAAGAAATCCCAAACCCAAAGCTGTTAGTTTGGTCACCCACAGTATGAGCAGGCAGAGAGAAAACTGTGGGATACCCTCGTTTGATTCTAGTTAGAAAAGCCAAAAAAACTGACTGATCACCCTTTCTTGATTGGTAGTTTTTGGCAACATCTGGTGGCTATCAGGAGCTGCTCTGTGCCTAAGGATTACCCCTTAGAGACCATGTGGTGCCAGTGATTGAAGCTGGGCCTTTTGCATGTGAAGCCTATGCTCACCCCTTTGTGTCACTCCTTTAGGACAATGACTTATTAAATTTTTCATGAATCTAAAAATAGGCCCAGGCATGGGTGAGAATGAACTGTCCATGACACACTGGCTAGCTGAGCTGACAGTTGAAAGTACAAGGACACAAATGCAGAGCTCTATCTACTACTTGTGCATATGAACTGTTGCTGCTTGGGAGAAAGAGCTCTGTCACCCTTGGTTCCTACTTTCAGTTTCCTGAAATTTTGAAGATGACTTTTGTGGACACTTCAAAGGGATGTAACTTCTATATGAGGTCAGCAAGTACTGAGCATACACAAGTGCAGTGTCTGCAGTGACCAGGGTCCAAACAGAAAATGGTGGTTGTTGTATATTTTTATTAATTTTTTATTTTTATTAATATAGTTAATTTTAAACTATATAGTCTAATTTTTTTTTTTAAATTTAGCTTTAGGGGCCAGAGTGGTGGCACAAGTGGTAAGGCGTCTGTAGGCCTTGTGTACTCTAGCCTAGGACAAACCATGATTTGATTCCCTGGCATCCCATATGCCCCCCCCTTCCCAGCCAGGAGTGATTTCTGAGTGCATAGCCAGGAGTAACCCCTGAGTGTCACTGGGTGTGGCCAAAAAACAAAACAAAGAAAATAAAATTGAGCTTTAGGGCCTGGAGCTTGCTCAAAGGGCTGGAACACATGCTTTTTATATTGGAACCCTGATTTGATCTCTGTCACTACCTGGTTCTCCTCAGAGGGATACCCAAGCACTGCAATAGGTACTCCAAAAAAAAAAATTACGTATCTTCTTTGAAAACTGTTTTCACTGAAAGTTGATGAAGTTTAGAAAAAGAATGCAAGTAGGTAGAAGTCCATGCTACAATGGCTAGCTGAGCAGACAGCTGAAGGTACAAGGACAAAAATGGACTACAGTATGTGCATCTCTCAATAAGTGGCCACACATAGTATATCTTACAGCATTTCAAAACTTTATAAACAGTTATTTTTTTTAAATCAAAGCAAGTAATTTGTGCTTGAGTAGATAATAAACATTGCTGATACAACCTTCAATATGTACTCCCTAACTCCAGGAGAAAGCGAATTGCTGAAGTAAGATAAACACATTAACATGCATAAGTAAGCATAATCATTGATGAGCAAAGAATGGGTAGCAACTGAAGTCAGGGGTAATAACAGTTTGGTAAATTGCATAGGATAAGATGTTCCCTAGTTCACCCTATTTTTTCTTTTCAACGGTGAAAGGACTCAAATCTGAGCTTCATATATGCAAGGCAAGTGCTTGGTCACTGAGTCACATTCCTGGCCCCCAGTTTAGACTTTTATAAGGCAGGCTAGTGCTTAGAATTTATCTATTATCTTCTACCTACTTGCATACTTTTTTAAAAGCTTCATCAACTGTCAGTGAAAACAGTTTTCAAAGATGTTTAACACTATTCATCTCACCTTCAACCTTCAAATATGGGTCCTCCCATTTCTTTTGTACCAAGCTGATATCTGGGATCAGCCAACTCTTCTCTGTCCACTGCTCCTTCAAATGTGACCCAGTAGCCCAGAAAATAAGGTCAGTTCATGCTGAACTCTTCAGCTTTGCAACTCATCAAGCACACCTTTTCTGTGATGTCTTTAATGGCCTCCTGATTTGTCCTATGGTTTGTTCTGATAGAGTCACAGTCAACTGACCCTAAGAGAGACCAAACTCAGCATTGAGGAAGTTGCCAGATTGGTGTATAGATGGCCTTCTGGTCTCTTTGATACCTCTAAGGACTTCCATTAACCAACCCCATGCTCAATTCACACTGTCCTCCAGCATGCTTTCACAGTCTTCTGATGGCTTACCCCCAGATAAAGCCTTCAGGGTCTCTTGGGATCCCGTTGCACCTTTTTCTAATATCAGGAATGTTACACCTCTTCCAGAACTTCCTTGGCCTAATCAGAATGTTCAGCTGTCAAGGACTTTTCTAAGGGCTTGGCATGCCATGTTATTTTTTCCTCTTCTGTGTTGTCCCACTGACAGCCTGGCATAGAGTAGTGTTCCATAAAGAGTAACAGAGAATGATAAGACCCACACAGGGGTTGTCAGCCCTATTGCAAACTTGGAAAAGTGGCTCTGATTGGTGGTCAGATGCCTATCAGATGTTCATGAGGATCAGCCAGCCTCAAATCAAAGATGAGAGTCCTGAGGGGTAGGTGTGGGCCCTCAGGACTCAGAGAAAATCAGTACAATATGTTGTAGGGTTCAAGGACAGTCTATTTAAGATCTAGGTTGGAGTCTGAGATTGCAAAAGAAAATGTTTCAAAAATATATCAAAATATATTCAATATATATATATATGTTGCAAAAATATATAATTTTCCCAAACCTTTGCTGAAGTAAAATCACCTTAATTTCTCTCTTAATCGCCTTCCTAAAGATGTTTAATACCTGCTCGACCTGACCACTGATCCATCAAGCCAACTCCTTCAAGTATCACTGGGGAGGGTTCCCCAGAACCAAAACCCACTGAAAATGAAAAAGGCAAAAAAAATCTCCCAGAGCAAATCCTTCAGAAGAGGCTGGAATCTTGTGGTCAGTGGCCACCACTGAACAGAACCATGGCTCCAACTTCCTTACTGACAATAGTGTCTGCCTACTGGGATAAACACAATGATACAATCCAGTAACCCCCAAAGAGCCAGATGTTTGATATTATCCTAATGAACAGCATAACTTCATTAGGAAGAGGATGAAAAGAAAAAAGGCCACTCAAATGAATTTAGATGTACTCTGTTGCTTCCAAGAAAAACTATTTGTGCCCTAAGTTCTTCTGAAAACATCACCACTCAGAAGTAGACTAATGGAAGAGCCTAGAGAAGGGTTTCACAAGGGCCCCACCCAATAACAGGGAGTTAAGGGAGGGGTCAGGGACCCTTTCTCACAAGGCTTAGAGTCTACTTGGGATACCCAAGCCGCACTAATTGTTACCCAGGGGCATTCGAGGTATTTGTGATAGCCAGTGAACTATTTTCACTCTCTACCCTTAAGGAGGATCTTAATACAATGTACAGTTGCTAAGGATGAGAGGGTCTCTAAATTTATTCTAGTCTAGATGCAAAATCTTGCAGGGGAGCAATTACTCCTGATCTTAGGAAGAATGGCCACATCTGATGAGATGTTTGCAGGAACAAATTTATATGTCTGCTCAAAATAAAGGCTGGCAAATCTGAAACATCTCAGCTGTTCCAAAACAAGTCACACTTCCCATGATCAACTTCCTGGAAGGCTAATTATCTGGGCCAATTAATAAATCTTTGTGTAATCTCCATAGATGAGGCTCCCTTTAGCTCCAAATGGCATGAAAATCTAGTGGTAATGTGCAGAAAATTACTAAATAACATGGACAAGGCATGTTTATGTATGTATTGTATTCCAAAGTTATTTTTTTATAAAGACAGAAAAAGATCCCAAGAAATAACACTTCTAAGAGTGAGGTGGGAAATGGGAAAATAAATAAAATAGGCGAAACAAAATCTGATGGTTACAAAACCTTCCCTGGCGTCACAGTCCCTGGATCTTCCCTGAATTTCCCTGTCATTTCCCAGTAAAAACTAAGCTGTCTCCTTTGAACACTCATTTCAGACTATCTGAATCAGCATGTAGATGTTTGGCCTCACATGGATGTAAGTGTTTTTCTGTAAGAAGATTCACTTCCCCATTTGAAAATCTGCTATAAGCACACACACACACACACACACACACACACACACACACACACACACACACACACACAAGAGTAAACTATGCGTCACAGAGAAATGTTATATTGGGTCAGCTTCCAAAAATGGTTGCTTTCCCAAGATGCACAACCCCAAACATTAGAATTCCTATTTTGCTACTAGAAATTATATTCCACGATGTTTGCTTGCAACCTAAATTAAGACAGGAAAACAGAAGAAGGATTGAGACCTTGATGACTCAATTAGCCAATATAAAACTCAACTCCTGCAAGACAGAGAGCATCGCCTTCTTTTCAGGGCACTGTGCTCTTAATAAAGGACATAGGATGGAACCACAGATCTTACTCCACAAAATCTGCTATTAACAAATGGCTCTTGGAAACTCTAGGAGCCCCAATATCCTCATCTGGAAGCTAATGAGTCTGAGAAGAGGATTAGAGCAAGGTTGTCTGGGAGCAAATGTCAGTTCCTCAGGGAACAGTTGTGGGACATGCCCACCTCAACCCTTCACTCTGCCAGTGCTTAGCCTTCCTGCTAGAAACACAGGGAAAAAAACAATGCACCAGACAGATGAATTACCTGTCTCCATATATATAACCTCTCACTCACAATGACAATGGTCACAGTGGCTAAGTGTGCTGTGATGAGAATGAAAAGATTTACTTTGTAGAAATCCCTAACAGTGCCTAGGGATAAATTTAATAAATATTCAGTCACTAACTGAGCACCTATTTTCCCAATATTATTATCTTTTGTGGGGCCCATATCCAGCAGTAGTCAGGGTTTACTCCTCACTCTGCACTCAGGGATTATTCCTGGTGAGGCTCAGTGGACCATATGGGGGTGTTGGGAATCGGTCTTGACTTGGCCTCATGAAAAGCAGCTATCATTCTGGCACATGTGATTACCTTTTTTCTCTCTAATATATTTAGTTAAGCACCATGCTATTACCTTTAATCCTTCCTAAAGCCCTACCAGAGTTAGAAAAATAAAATTTGAAGGACGAGTGAATTTGTCTAACTCCAAAGTTTAAAGGAACAAAACTGGGCTTAGAACCTGGAGAAGCCTGACTTCAAATCCCAGGCTCTAATGACATCACTATATTTATATACAATTAAACAGAGTCTCCTTATAAAAGGCACATACACTGGAGTCTCATTAACTTCTAGAACTTTCCTTTCTCCATTTTCTCCATTCTCCCCACAAAGTGCAAACAACAGACTGTCCCTTTCTGGTCTCCTACCTTTCAGACTCCTGGCTCTGGAGATCTAGAAAATTCTGGCTCCACACAGGCATTTTTTTTAAGTTAGCTTGACTGACCACAAATCAAAAACTGAACTTTAGGGGCTGGAGCAGTGGAGCAAGGGGTAAGGCATTTGCCTTGACCTAGCTAGCCTAGGACGGACCATGGTTTGATCCCCCAGCATCCCAAGGCAGGAGCGATTTCTGAGCGCACAGCCAGGAGTAACCCCTGAGCATCATCGGGTGTGGCCCAAAAACAAAAACAACAACAACAATAAAAACCTGAACTTTAATTACAAGGCTAGAACAAGTGGCAGAGCCATGTTTAATGTTAAAAGTAAAATGGGTCCTCACCTTTTTTCTTCAGGGATGTTCTCCAACATCATTTGAAGGAAATCCTGCAGTTGAAAAGAAACACCAAAGCATTAAAAATGTTTATATCAGGACCAGATATAGAAAGAGTATAGTAGGTAGGGCACTTGCCTCACATATGAGTTGAATGGCTCTAGATCCTCAGACCACATTTAGTCTCTAGAGCATTGCCACATGTGGCCCAAACAAAAGCAAAAAATTCTATCACATTCTTGAAAAAATGAAATAAAAGAACAATAAAAATCAGTTTGGAAGAATAAAACCCCATAAACTATGAAAGCAACCTTGAAAAAAGGAGTTGGGATGTATCATGTTCCTTTATCTTTTTTGGGGGGGGGTGCAATTAAGTCCCTGCAGTGCTCAGAAACCATATGTGGTACAAGAGAATCAAACCTGGAACCAAAATGATAAGTACTGTCTCTCTTGCTGCACTTGTTCTCGTTATATTCCCTGACTTCAAGCTATATTATAAAGCTCCACTCTGCTCGATGGCTGCATATTTCTTCCAGTCAAGGAACTGTACCACAATTAATAAAAGTACTGTACATAAAAGTTCACAATGTAACAACTACACAGAACCAC
This sequence comes from Suncus etruscus, assembly GCF_024139225.1. Taxonomy (NCBI): domain Eukaryota; kingdom Metazoa; phylum Chordata; class Mammalia; order Eulipotyphla; family Soricidae; genus Suncus; species Suncus etruscus. Next base: position 48,884,009 of record NC_064851.1, read on the forward strand.
ACCTCACTTTGTGACTAAAACTTAGACACCCAACTAACACTTGCCACCTCTATAACATTTCTGATCAGAACTTTAGAGAGAAATGTTACTAATGTTCAATGAACTTAGAGAAACAATGAAATGGACAGCCCAAAAGACTCGAAGATATGAGAATAGAAATAAGAAAACTTGTTTTCTGCTGTGTGTCAGAAGCACAAGCAGATATCTTGAGCCTTCTCTCTACTTTCCTATGGCCTGGGATTTTGATCCTCTTCAGCATTCTTCCCCAGGGCTCATCTCCTTCAGAGGTGAGGCATCCCACCCATAAAGGGTGGAGCCAGAGGAGCAGGGCTACCCTGCTTTGCTGTGCAGCCGCACACACCTTCTAGCTGATAAATACCACCCCAACACGCAGAAAAATCCACAATTCAAGCGTGATAATTGGGAAACAACACAGGCCAATGCCAGGCATATAGAGAATGAAGGTGGCAATTCTGATGACCTGAAAACGGCCAACCAACTAGTTAGTCTCTCAGATATGGAGTTTAGAGTAGAAATATGGAGGATGTTCACAAAACTCAAAGAAAGCATAAATAGAGTAGAACAAAACACTAATAAGAATCAAGAGGACATAAAGTTAGAAATCAGAAAACTCCAAAGTGAAATAACAAGGCTGAAAAACTCAGTAGACGAATTAAAAACCTGAATGGAAAGCCTCTCCAACAGATGAACGTTTTGTACTAATCAAGGAATATGTACAACAGGAAGAAATCACACTCCTAAACATATATGCACCCAATAAAGGACCAGCAAAGTATTTAATATAATTGTTGACAAATCTGAAAAATATATCAATAGCAACATAATAATTGTGGAAGACCTCAACACTGCCCTGTCACCCCTTGATAGGTCAACCACACTGAAAGCCAATAAAAATATACTAGCTCTGAAAAGAGAAATGGAAGAAAGTGGACTAGTAGACTATATATATATATGGCACTACATTCCCAGAAACCTGGATACACATTCTTCTCTGATGCACATAGGTCATTCTCCAGGATAGACCTCATGCTGGCCCATAAAACATACCTCCATAAAATCAAGAGGATAGAAATCATGCAGACTACTTTCGCTGATCACAAGGCACTGAAATTAGATGTGAACTACAAAGGGACACAGAAGAAAAAAATTAAACAGTGTAATACTGAACAACCAGTGGGTCAGAAATGAAATCAAAGAGAAAAATCAAAACAATTTTGGAAATAAAAGATAATTGTCAGAATTTATGAGACACAGCAAAAGTGGCACTGAGGAGAAAATTTATAGTTTTGCAAGCACACATCAGGAAGGACAAAGGGGCCTACATGAACAGCTTAATGACACAGCTTATAAAATTAGAAAATAATCAACAAATGGAACCGAACATAGGTAGGCAGAAGGAAATAACAATGCTTAGAGCAGAAATCAATGAAGTGGAAATCCAGAAAACAATCCAAAAGATTAACGACAGCAGAAGTTGGTTCTTTTAAAAAATTAAAGAAGATTGATAAACCACTGGTAAAACTCAAAGAAAGCGAGAGAGAGAAACTTGATAAATCAAATTAGAAAAGAAAAGGGAGAAATCACTACAGATATTGCAGAAATTCAAAGGGTAATCAGAGACTACTTTGAAAAACTCTATGCCATGAAACATGAGAACCTGGCAGAAATGGATAAATTCTTGGATTCATAACCTTCCATGGTTGAATAAGACTGAGGTAGCATATCTAAGTAGCCCCATCACTATTAAGGAAATTAAAATGGTGATCAAAGATCTTCGCTCCCAAAAAAACCCAGGCCCAGATGGGTTCACTAATAAATTCTTTCAAACCTTCCAATAGGAACTTCTACCTGTCCTTTTCAGGCTCTTTTATAAAACTGAAGAAACAGGAACACTTCCAAATAGTTTCTACAAAGCTAACATCACCTTGATACCAAATCCAGACAAAGATGTTGCCAAAAAAGAAAATTACAGACCAATAACCGTGATGAACACAGATGCAAAGATCCTCAACAAAATTCTGGCAAATATAATTCAATGCATCATCAAGAAGGTCATTCACCACGACCAAGTAGGTTTCATCCCAGGAATGCAAGGATGGTTCAACATCCATAAATCAATCAACATAATAAACAATATCAACAACAACAACAACAACAACAAAACCAAATCATACGGTCATATCAATTGATGCAGAGAAAGCATTTGATAAGGTCCAAAACTCATTCTTGATAAAAACACTCAGCAAGATGGAAATGAAAGAAACTTTTCTCAATATAGTCAAAGCTATCTACCCCAAGTCAATGGCAAATATTATCAGCTGACCCGGGACAGACCTGGGTTCTATCCCCAGAATTCCTATGTCCCCAGAGCCTGCATTCTGAGTGCAGAACCAGGAGTAACTCCTGACTGCCACTGGGTATGTCCCTAAAACAAAACAAAACCCATAAAATTAGTGTTTGTAATAACATATGTGCACATCTATAAGTATATGTTATACTTAAATAAACCTTTTTTACCTAAATTTTTAGGGAATGTTCAGAATAGGCTATTACAGAGGAAATAAAATGGGAATGTGATGGTGTAGAATAGATCTAAGGAAGTGAAACTAGGGAAGAGATTGTTACTGCGAAAAGGTCTCTTTTGGATGGGGTTTGATTAAAAATATTCTAAAATTAGTGATGATTGCAGCAAAATCTTGTGCTTATGCTAAAGACCACCGATGCATAATTTTTCTTGTTTTTTTGTGGCCACGCTGATGGTGCTTAGTGGCTCTGTGTTCAGGAAAGACCCCTCACTATGCGCAGGGAACCCCATGCAGTGCCAGGGATCAAACAGGCTTAGCACTTCAAGGGGAAATCACCTAATCTCTGGGACTATCTCTCCAGCCTGATTTGAGTACTTTAAAAAGATAATATTTACAACAAAAATATGTAAATTATATTTCAATAAAGCTTATAAATATGAGACTATTTTTCAAAAAAGGTTTTTGTTTTTTTTTAAAGGGAACAATGTGGTGAAGGAAGTAGTATGTTTTTCATGTCACAGTAAATGCGATGCACTCACTGACACTGTAGTCTCATTTGTGGTAAGAAGTGGGTATCAGTAGAAGGGATTTGGGTTTAATCAATCTCACAGACTTCTTTTTTTGTTGATTTTTTTCAGTTGATTTAATTTTTAAGTTAAATTTAATCTTATTATAATAATATCTTTATTTAAGCACCATGATTACAAACATGTTTGTGGTTGGGTTTCAGTCATAAAAAGTATACTCCGACTTCAGCAGTGCAACCTTCCTGCCTCCAATGCTACCAATCTCCCTCCTCCTCCACCCCCTGCCTGTTTTTGAGACAGACATTCTATTTCTCTCATTCATTACCATTATCATGATAGTTGTTTGTGTAGTTATTTCTCTAACTGCACTCACCACTCTTTGTGGTAAGCTTCATATTGTGGGCTGATCTTTCTAGTCCTCTCCTCTATTGTCTCTGGGTATTATTATCATATTCTCTTTTATTTTTCTTAAATTCCACAGCTGAGTGAGACTATTTTGTGTCTACCTCTATGGTGAGGTGGGGGCACCTCTGAATATCTCTCACAATGTTGAAGACACCCTCAAAGTGATGTCCTGTAAAAAAGAGTGACTGATGAAAGAATATGCAATGTAACATTCGAACATACAATGATCTCTTCTTTCATTTTGTTTTTGTTTGTCCTGGCAGCACTCAAGGCTTACTCCAGGCTCTGTACTCAGAAATTGCTCCTGGCAGGCCTGGGGCACCATTTGGGATGCTGGGAATAGAACTGGGTTCAATCCTGAGTTGGCCATGTGCAAGTCAAATGCCCTGACACTGTGTATTGTTCTAGCCCCATTGATTCTTATTATCTCAACCTGTAATTGCAAATGCATGGCAAACATACTTTGCTACTTCAAAAATCCATTATCTTGCATGCTGAAGCCATACTATAGCAGGTAGGGCACTTGCCTTGCACACAGCTATCCTAGGATCGATCCCTGGATTCCCATGTAGTCTCTTGCTTCCTGACAGAGCCAGGAATGTGGCCCAAAAACCAAGTAAAATAAAATAAAAAAAAACCCAGACAAGAATTAGTCTATTCATGTTATGTTTTTATTATTCCCAACTTTATATAGGCATATCCTTTAATGACAAAACATCAGCATTGCACCTGAGCATAACTGCAAAATATCAAAAACACCCTTTAGCCTTCAACGAATCTGTCTTCTTTATGAGCACTGTTTTCAGAGTCTTCCTATTACTTTCTTTATACATGCAACTTGGCTCCAAGTCTGTGTAAGGTGACAGTTTTATGGCCAAGTTGTCTAAATTTTCCACTGTACCTTGTTCTAAGACTGTTTCTGTAATCTAGATGTCCTACTACATGCCAATCACATATTAAATCCCAGTGAAATAAAGAGTGTGGCCATTTTGTCTATCATACAGGCATAAGGATGCTCTAGAAACAAATGGCCTTAAGATATGATCATAAAGTAAGACACTGACAGCAGGCAATGAAAATGGGGAACATAGAGTGATGAATATCTCTTTTGCCAGGGGACTCAGATTGTGGCATTATAACTGAGACTAGAAGATTAGAAGGATGGGGCCAGAGAAATAGCACAACAGTTTGGTGTTTGCCTTGCATGTGGCTGACCCGGGACAGAATCAGGTTCGATTACAGGCATCTCCTATGGTCCCCCAAGCCTGCCAGGAGCAATTTCTGTGTGCAGAACCAGGAGTAACCCCTGAATGCCACCAGGTATGGCCCAAAAACAAAACAATGAAACAGAAACAAAAACACAAGATTAGAAGAAAAAGTTTTGCAAAGAGTGTTTCAGAGAGAGAGAGAGAGAGAGAGAGTGAGAGTGAGAGAGAGAGAGAGAGAGAGAGAGAGAGAGAGAGAGAGAGAGAGAGAGAGAGAGAGAGAGAGAACCACAGGGTTGTTTTGTTCTGCTGAGTTTGTGTTTAAAGCTACTGAAGGTACACATGGCCACAGCACTGGCACAGGAAAGTTTGAGGTCTTGGTCTGTTTTCAAACTACAGGTTCATCAAACTCCCTAACACACTATGTGTTTGTGTCCTCACCACTAACTTCTCTATTTTTTTATTATAGTAAATCATAAATATTTGCTCTACATTTTAATACATCATCTCCCATGTACCACTAATTTCTCCAGTTGTATACCATGCTCTTGTGGGGACACATAAATTACCTGAGAAAGAATCAACTGCCCATGAAATGTGTGCACAAATTTTCTTAAAACTGTAAAATAGGCATCATCTCCAAGTCTTCTGGCAAGGAACTGAAGAAGAAAATAGCCCTAGAAGAAAAAGAGGGGAAAAATGAAGCTAATCTCACAGCCAGCTCTTAAACCAACCAGTGGACTCTGCATGTGAAAGGCCCTCGCCAATATGGCTGAACTAGAAATCAATGGTTCAACTTCTCTTTCAATTCATCTGTGCTCTCCTTAGTTTTCATGGGGTCCAGATGTGCATTGTGGACCAAAAGGGAAGAAGGAGGTCCTACCTAGGCTTTTCCCACCTGTGTGAAAGGCCTTTACAACTATAACTGTATTTTATAGCAGGAACCTGGCAGCATTTTAAGCCTCTGCTCTTCCAAGCTACATGAAGCAGCAAATAGGAAGATATGGGGAAAAAAGTACTATGTCCTTTTAATTCCTTTCAAATGTGCCATTTGGGAGATAGCTTCAATAGTAGATAGAGTACTTGGCAAGGAAGTGATCTTGCTAGACCTTAAGTCCTTAAGCACTGCTAGATCTTGGAAAGGCACCACCTGAGTAGAGGTATATCCCATACAAAAAGGAGAAAAAAAATAAGAAGTCAAGCATGCTGGTGTCCTTTGTGGGGGTTACAGAGTGCCTTAACTACCAGATAAGCCCACTTACCTGGCATCACAATGTTGATGATTATTGGTCTGTATCATATTACTAACTTTAGTGTTTATGTGCATAATGTATTGCACCCTATTGAAATTGTCATTTATGTGTATTTACCTTTAAATAATGGACTTGCATGAAGACCTTTTCTGGATTGAGACCATGTTTGACAACAGATGATCCAGAGTCACTTATATGGCCAGTTTTTTCTTTATTGGGTCTAAAGTGATGCAGAAAAAAAAATTCGTTAAGTACAGGACATTCTTAACTAATCAGGTCAGGTTTCCTATTTTTAGAGCTCCTCAATAGGTACTTAATTCTATTGAATGGTAAAGTTTACATTATAAATTCGTCTACTGAACAAGGGGGGGTTCTATTTGGGTTGGCAACCTGAGGCTGGCTATTGGCAACATTTTATATTATCCTTTCCAAGATTAAAGCTTGCCAAACCCTCAAGGAATTGAAGCTCCAGTATGAATTATTTAAGAACTTAGACCCTTTTCTTCTGGTACAAATGGTGGGCTGGAAAACTCAATGGAAAAATGCAGTTTGACTTGGAAGATTTAGAAACTTTTTCCCGCCCTTGCCAAAAAAAAAAATATTCTGAAAGCCCCAATGTATTCACATCTCTTAATTTACATTGGTAATTAAAGCTTCTTCAGGAAATATTTATACTCTGGAGCCATTTTAGAATCACAAAAACAAACACAGAAATAACAGAAACAGCCCATGTGTTTAGAAGACGTGCATGTTTGGGCCGGGGAGATGCATAGTCAGTAAAGCACTTGTATGTGGCCAACCCAGGTTCGATCGCTGGCATCCCATATGGTCTACCAAGCCTGCCAGAAGTGATCCCTAAGTGCAGACCAGGAGTAAGTCCTGCCCACCATCAACTGTGACCCAAAAACAAAACAAGAAAACCAAAAGAAAAAAAGACATGCACTTTAGCACATTATTCAATCTCATTTCACAGATGAGAAAAACAGGCAGACAAAAATGAATAAATCCAGGGGTCTTGAGACTTATTCTGATGAGAAGAAACATAATGGTTAAACCAGTCTTATTTTCTCAGCATTATTTTTTTTTAATTTAGGCTTCATTTTTTTAGTATTTTTCTTTCAATTTCCTTTAATAAAATGTAATTGTTTTACAGTCAGGATTTAACAATGAACTAAAATCAAAGTACATGACAAGATATTTCTGCTTTGAGCTGTTTTAAACTCACCATTTACTGAATAAACACTGAAGGGCATTTAGTGGGGTGAAGGGAAGGCAAAGACCAAGAAGAGGATTGGCAGAGCCCAAAGGTGGGGTCGGCATAAGTCCAAGAAGCCAGTTACAACCTGGTTGAGTTCTGGGGAGATTAGAGTGGCTTACTGGGTTTTAGAAAGTCAACAACTTGGGTGTCTCCAAGTGTAGGAAAGAGAGAGAAAGTTCTCTCCTGTTTGATCTTAGGACAATAGTTCCTTTGCACCAAAACTGTGCCCAAACAGCTCATCCATTGGAATTGCATCCCACAGACCCTCATGCCACATGCCATCACATTAGCATAGTTTCAGGACATCAGGACATGAGGCGGAACAGAGCAGATGGCAGTCACAAACATTAATTAGTCCTGACACTCAAACACTTGTTAGCAATGAGGAAGAAATCCTGATGCCTGGAGGAATATGAAGAATATTAGAAACCTGTTTTGTGAAGGAAAACCTGATATACTCACAAAAAAAAGTAGTGTTTATTTTAATGAAGTTCTAGAATAACCATGGATTAATTAATGGATTAATTAATTGACTAAGCCATGTTATGAATAAATCAGGACTGGGGTACATGATGTGGGAATCTGGTAGTTAAACTGGAAAAGAGGATGGAACAAAACTTTATGGTATGAGATAACATCCCATATCCTGACTGAAATTTTAGTTGTACAAATATATAAATTTGTCAAAATTCATAGAAGGATATGTAAGATTTGTGCTTTAAACTATAAGTAAATTATAATGAGACAAATGTGGAACTCTGGTAAATACATTCACACTGAACTTTAAGGACCTTAAGGATATTGATACCTTCTATTTACAAGGCATTTGAAAAAGAAAAGATGGATTGAGAGATAAAGTGAATGACAGAGACATAATAAAGTAAATGACAATGTAGCACAGTGGTGGGGAATGACTAGCACAGTAGGCAGCGAGATGGTGGTGGTGATGGGCGAGATTATTACTGGCAAAGAGCTTTTTGGAAAATAATAAGAAAGGTTAAATGATACTGAGTATAGTATATCTCATTAGGCTGATGCTGTACCTAAAAGCAAGCCAGAGTTCTGGCTGGCATTTTCTAACTACAATGTAAATCTGCTGTTATTGACAAAATGAATTCTGATAGGAGCTCAGGGAATTATCAGCTGTGCATTCCAAGCAAAGACATTAAAAAGAGGATTTGGACTGTGGCATGTGGTTCAGCAGTAGCTCATATGCAAAGCAGGTGTAAAGGCCTGGGTTCAATCCCCAGCACCTCCCCTGCCAAAAAAAAGATACCAGGTCATCGTTATATACAGATGAGGTCTTCACTGGGGAAAGGGTTCAAAGAACTCTCTTAATTCTGTTAAATTATTGTGAATGTAAAATTATTTCAAAGCATAAAGTTGATTTTAAAAGATACAGCAAAATAAATAAATAGATAAAAAGATACAGCACATATATGTGGCCTGACCCTTTGTGTGACACCTGATTTTGAGTATAAAATCTTTATAGTGTTCAGTTTCTGGTTTTCTTTTTTTGGCTTTTGGGTCACACCCAGCAGCGCTCAGGGGTTACTTCCTATGCTTAGAAATCGCCCCTGGCAGGTTCAGGGGACCATATGGGATGCCGGGATTTGAACCACCGACCTTCTGCATGAAAGGCAACCACCTTACCTCCATGCTATCTCTCCGGCCCCTATAGTGTTCAGTTTTTAAATCCAATCTGGGGCTGAAGCAATAGCACAATGAGTAGAGCATTTGCCTTGCATATAATCCATCTAGCTTCAATCCACAGCATCACACATAGTCTCCTGAGCCTGCAAGGACTAATTTCTGAGCGCTGAGCCAGGTGTAACCCCTGAGCAGAGCAAGTTATGACATCCCCCTGGATTCATCCTTGACAGCAAATGGTCTCTGGAGTATTGCAAATATATCTAAGCTGGTCTTCAAGCATCACTAGGTCCTACCAGCATCAACTCAATGGACACTGACTGTTGGGCCCACACAGCACTGCTGGCTGAACATTGACAGAAGTGCCTAATCCTAGCTTCACTGGGAATAGACCCTATTTTTAAAAATAACAAAATTCATATTTGTCTTAAAGTTCTAGGAAGTTAGGTCTGGGGATATTTATTGCCCCAACACTTTGTAGACTATACCACACTAAAGGCATTATTTTAATTCTGAGTAAAAAGTGATGACTGAATAATTGAAAGTAAAGGGATTTATTTAAAAAATAAATAAAAGTACACTCTGGAGATTTGCCACCAACTTGCCTTTGAACAGTGCAATCAAAGAGAATGGGGCAAAGACAGTGTGCACCTTTAACGAACAACTTGGTACTGCCTCAGACCTGACAATTTTGACCATGTGCTTCTTACCATGGATTTAACAGCTATCCAGTATAGAGTGTTTTTCCCCACCTGGGGCCTTTATTCTATAACAGACACAGGAGGCTATTTATTTGGTCTTGAAAAGGTAATTGTTAAGACAATTTCTGACCAAAAAAAAGGGGGGGGGGTACATTCCTTCTCTGAGGAGCCAGAGGAAAGTGCAGGAGGAATCATTTATGCTGGAGATACCAGAAGAAAGACTTGCTGCTATGGGAGAGGTCAGCTGTGGAGAGGAAAGGGAAGGCATTCCGGTGGCAGAACCATGAGAGACAAACAAGTCAACTATAGCAGGAAGGTTGAAAAAGAAAATATAGACTTAGAAAAACAGGAAGCAATGAACAGCAACACAAAACCAAAACAATGCCAAGGTCTTTTATGAAGGGAGATTGAGTTTGGGGCCCATACCTAGTGGTGGACCAGGACTACTCCTGACTGCATTTAGAGATTACTTCTAGAGATGCTTGTGGGACTACATGTATTGCCAGGTATTAAACCGGGATTGGCCTTGTGCAAAGCAAATACTTCAAGTCCTGAACTATGCCACTGATCCCCATTCTAAGGTTTAGAATGCCCATAAATATAAAATTTCTCTCTAATAAACCACATGTAAAGGGAAAACCAAGAAACACACTAATATACCAACCAACTATGTTGAATACTTCCATATTTAACCATGTAAGACACATTACACATTTGGGTTGGGTGGGGTTTGTGTCACACCCGGCAGCACTCAGGAGTTACTACTGGCTATTGGCTCTGTGCTCAGAAGTCTCTCCTAGCAGGCTTGGGGTACAATATAGGATTCCGGGAATCAAATCGGAGTCCATCTGGGGTTGGCCACATGCATGACAAATGCCCAACCACTATGCTATCGCTCCAGCCCCAGTAGACACAACTTTAATATGCATCAAAAAAGATGAACAAAAAATAGAGAGTAAAGATACCAATATACTCAGGTGGTTTCTGAGAAAAGTAGATTTCATATGTACAAAATGCTAAAGAAGAGGAGGAAAAACAATGCTAAATATAAGGAGAACAGGAAATGTAAAATTGTTGCCAGGAATAAAAATATTTAGCTTGAACTAATACTAGTGAAGAATGCCTGGCACAACAAAAAGGGCTTTAGAAGTGATGTTTAGACAGAAGTGATGGAACAATAAGAACTACTTCCTGCCAAGGAGGACAATTTTCTGATTCTACAAGTATACATCTGTTCTAACAGAATGAATGAGAGATGATGGATGTGTGCAGAGCAGAGGCTAAGAGTTTGGTTCCAGACCAGGGCTCTTTTTTTTGTTTTGTTTTGTTTTGTTTTGGTTTGGTTTGGTTTGGTTTTGGTTTTTGGTTCATACCTGGCAGCGGTCAAGGGTTATTCCTGGCTCTGTGATCAGAAATCGCTCCTGGCAGGCTCGGGGGACCATGTGAGATGCCAGGATTTGAAATACTGTCCATCCTGGATCAGCTGCGTGCAAGGCAAATGCCCTACCGCTGTGCTATTTTTCTGGCCCCAGCTCTCTCTGATTAACATATTCAAGCATGTTTCTTCGTCTATCCAATGGGAACCACAGCCATTTTGAGGACTCAAAAAGATGATGCCCGAGTTGTGGTTGGCACATCAGAAGCACTCAAAAATCATTTCTGAGGAGGGAACAGAAAGCCTGGTAGTACAACTGACTGCATTAAGAAGTCATATGAGGCCCCCTGGGCTGACCACTTAGTCCAGGGGACCGAGATCCCCCCACACCAGGCGGGTCTTCAGGGCCACGCCTGGTTAATCGGGCCCTGGGGGGAGGGGGTGAGAAATTCCTCCCTATGCATCCAAAAACTACAGAGGCAGGGCTGGGCTCAGAACACTCCGCATGCCAGGATTTCTGGGTTTCTTCGACTGGTATGTTGGGGGCTCTGGGCAGGACAGCTAGCCACAGGCCCCCTGGGCTGACCACTTAGTCCAGGGGACTGAGATCCCTCCACACCAGGCGGGTCTTCAGGGCCACACCTGGTTAATCGGGCCCTGGGGGGAGGGGGTGAGAAATTCCTCCCTATGCATCCCAAAACTACAGAGTTGCACGGGGGCCGCGCACACTTTAAGCATTAAGAGTATTCCTTATCTTTATGTTATGTTTTGCGTATCCAGAATGTTCATTTTGTATTCTGCCCTATCCCACAACCCTACAAAGCTCTTTTTTACTCCTTAATTCTCTAACCCCCCCCCCAAACATCACTAACCTACATTACTCTTTTTTACTTCAGTACTGTACAATCCTAATCACAGACCAAAGCCGTGTATTGTGTGCAACAACCCCAAATTGTTTCAAGATACATAAAATGGACACGTATTTCTTTAGAATATTTTGTGTTCTTTCTCTGACAGCTATAATTCTTACTAAATATTGTCTTATACAGTGATGATTGTAACCACTTTTTATCTTCTCTTTATGAGCTGTTTAACAAGGGATTTTGGTGAAAGAGTCCCCCAGTTTAATGCTTATGATTGAACCATATCATGGGAATCAGTTGGACTTGTTCTTATGGCCCCCATATGCACCAATAACACCACGTGGCATTGCTCCTTTTTTGCATAGGCACATTAAAATGGGAAAATACTATACATATAAATAAGATCCTATCTAATAGAGATTGGAACACACAAATCTTGTAGTGCAAAGGGACCTTACACCCTGAACATTGACATAATGACCTCGCACAGACCTCAGAAGAAAGGGCATTTTCCATTCACCCCTGAACCAGGGAAGCCATCCACGAAACATCCAGGCTTGTCTATAACATCACCTGGAAGTAATCCTCTACCACGGAAGACCCTACACTGCTCAGACATCGACCTGCTCAAAAGTGACTTCCCTTAACGCTGAGAAGACTTAACAACAACAACGACCTGCTTACAGGACAGGGCTCCCTGCATTGCCCTTTGATTGTGAGGTGAAAGGAGAGGACGCTCCACATCCTGACTTCAATGTAGGATATGCAGATTCCAGGATCTTTAATACAGAAACATGATACCAACAACAGATACTGTGTGAAAAATAAAAGTGTGTTGGGACTACAGGCAATGTCTTGGATTGGACGATCTAGCTTGCCTGGAGCCTAGAGTTGGTCTTGTGTCAGGAAACTTCAGGGGTCAGATCTCTTTGTATTTAGGCCAAGGTTATTCCTTTCCATGTCCCTCATATTTTGGTGGGTCTATGCAAACAACAATTGCCACTCTAACACCATTTTTACTGTGCTCCTTTGACTCTAATCCTTAAAAAGAACCCACTTAAAATTTGAGGTTAACTTAAGCTAATATGCATGTACATGGAAATGTAGAAAAATACTATGCCTGTAATGTTTAAGGAGTTACGTAAGTTTTATGGCTTTAGATTGCCTTGTGTGCTGTTAAGAAATATTATAATGTGTTACAATCTGGGGACTTGAGGGACAAAGTAATTGTACATGGATTCTGTCTTATTTATCTTAATGTTCTTTGGCTGAAATTTCAAAGTTAAGATATCAGCAAGGGGACTTCTGAGAATTATGTTATGAGTGATTATCCTTCCACTGTAACTTTACCTTGTCCTCTTTCTTTGCATCTTTGTTCTCATAATGAAAAATAAAAAATTATAAAAAAAGTCATATGATACTGGGTTCAAAAATGAGTACATGAGAATTAAGAGGACCAGTCCATGAAAAGAAGCTTGACACAAAGAACAGAAAGTGTAGTTAGAGTAGAGAAGGGTCTACTATGAAAGTGATAGTTGGAACTGGTCATTCTGGATAAGAACTGGGTGCTGAAAGGGGATAAAGTAAAATGCATGGCACCCCTCATTAACAGTAGTGCAAACCACAGTGTCAAAAAAAGAAGAGAGACAGAGAAAGTAAATAAAGTAAAATGCCTTCCCCAGAAGCAGGTGAGGCATGTGGGTAGGAGAGAAGAGGGCATCAGGGAGGATGAGAGGGAAACTGGGGACACTGGTGGCAGGAAATGTGCACTAGTGAAGGTTGTTGTATATTTTATCACTGTGACTCCATCATGAAGAACTTTATTTGTGAGAAAAATGTATTATAAAGAACCTTGTAACCACAGTGTTTAAAATTAAAAATAAAAAAATAACTAGTATAAACCCAACTGGACTAATGCTCATCCTCCTCTCACCCCAACCTCACCATCCAAATCAATGTAATAATGGTTGCCCTACTACATTCTTCATAATAGTTGGAGAGGGGCATTGTGAGTGAAGAGAACAAATGGCTGAGTAAGCACTAATTCTCTCAAACTCATATGACAAAACCAAAACCATAGACAAATGGCCAGGAAAAGAGTCAAGAGACTTCTGAGATATATGGGTCATGCCTATGCACTGCTGCTCTGGGCCAGACTCAAAGGAAGGTGAATGCAGTGCAGCTGAGGAAAGCCGACTTAACTGTGATTTACTCCTCCAGCAAAGTGCTTTCTTACTGGAAGAGCCCAATCTTTATACCCAGGTAGAAGCTAAATTGATTGTGAGGGATATAGAAAGGATTAAAAAAATCACTGTTAGTGATTTAAAGGATCCTTTAAATCCTGTTATTTTTAAAAGATAAAAACAATCCTGAATCTATTTTAGGCTACAGCATTAAGAAGTAAAAATTGTGCCAGAGAGATAGCATGGAGGTGAGGCGTTTGCCTTGCACGCAGAAGGATGGTGTTAAAATCCCAGCATCCCATATGGTCCCCTAAGCCTGCCAGGAGCGATTTCTGAGCGTAGAGCCAGGAGTAACCCCTGAGTGCAGCCAGGTGTGACCCCAAAATAAAAAAAAGTAAAATATTACCTATTCATCCACTGAGTTTTCTATAGAGCCCTGGTCTACCTAAACAGAATATAGGGTTGATTCTAACTCAAAATAAAATGAATGAAAGGAAACAAATGAATTTTATTCAAATGCAAAATATTGCAGGATAGATTTACTTAGAATATACTGTGAAAATAGCACCTGAGTAATACAAATCTTTATTATTATTATATAATTATATTATATTATATTATATTATATTATATTATATTATATTATATTATATTATTATATTATATTATTATTATATTATATTATATTATTATTTGCAGGGTTCTATTTGGGGCAGAAGTAAGGAAAAAATGTGCATATGAAATGTACCTGAACAGCTATCTGAACAGCCAAGTTAAAGAGTCTCTCTCTTGATTTAGGGATAAGGAATTATGCGACATACAAACAGTCATATAGACACACACACACACATACACACACACACACACACACACAAATACACAGAACACCTGAAATTGATAAAAAGCAAAGAAGAAAACGCAAAGTAGGGCCCGGAGAAATAGCACAGCGGCATTTGCCTTGCAAACAGCGGATCCAGGACCAAAGGTGGTTGGTTCGAATCCCGGTGTCCCATATGGTCCCCCGTGCCTGGCAGGAGCTATTTCTGAGCAGACAGCCAGGAGTAACTCCTGAGCACCGCTGGGTGTGACCCAAAAACAAAACAAAACAAAACAAAAACAAAAACAAACAAACAAAAACAACAGAAAATGCAAAGTAAAAATGGAAAACTCTTTGTTTACTTCATCAAAAATACTCATGACTTCATCCTGGAAAGAGACAAATGAGACAAGCATGGCTTCCTTTTTTACAAAGAGGTGGTTAGCATCACATTTCAAATGCCACCATCATGTGTGATGCTATGTGCCAACATAATGGAAAAGATCCTCTCATCTATGACTCAAAGAGAAGCAGATGGCATGCAGTAACTGGAGGAGGAAACGCAGGAATGCTCTCTCAGCAGAGGAGAGCCATACTCAGAACCACAGGGTCCACGAGAGAAGGCATGTCTGCATGGGGTCCAGCCCACAGCAGGATGTGAAGTCTCACTAATATTGGAAAGGTAGAGACTTCCTTAGCACTGGAAGTAACTTCATATGGTGCATTTTAAAATGTTTATTTTTTTTAAAAATGATCTATTTTTGAAAGCTAGCATGTACACATTCATATAGCAGATAAATCCAGCTTATGAACACAGAATTCTAAATTTTAAATTAAGCTAGTAAGGATCAGTGACTACATAGGACTTATTCTAGAATCTGAAGATTTTTTGATCTTTTTGGTATTCATTAACAATGGGTAACATGACAACACAGCAAAGGGAAAATAAATGATTGAGTAAAGAACAGAATTTGATAAATTGGCTATTTTTCCTAGAGAAATGTTCAATATTCAGAAACTAAATATTACACTTATTTTATGGAAGAAAAATAATTTTATTTAAAGAAATTTACTTAGATAAATATGAAGGGAGAAAAGGAGAGACATGTATGTTCTGGAAGGAACTGGGAGGGCCGGAGAGATAGCATGGAGGTAAGGCTTTTGCCTTGCATACAGAAGGACGGTAGTTTGAATCCTAGTTTCCCAGATGATCCCCTGAGCCTGCTGCGGGCAATTTCTGAGCTTAGAGCCAGGAGTAGCCCCTGAGCGCTGCCGAGTGTGACCCAAAAACCAAAAACTAAAAACCAAAAAAAAAAAAGGAAGGAACTGGGAAATCTCCAAAGGGACAAAAGTCCAGAGTATACAAGTCAGGTAGAGATATGAGTTGAACTCCTGGTGGAGAATGTGCCAATAATTACATTCTTTTTTTTTTTTTTTTTGGTTTTTGGGCCACACCCGATAATGCTCAGGGGTTACTCCTGGCTATGTGCTCAGAAGTTGCTCCTGGCTTGGGGGACCATATGGGACACCGGGGGATCGAACCGCGGTCCGTCCAAGGTTAGCGCCACCGCCCGGCCCCAATAATTACATTCTTAATGTGGCTAAGTACACTAATTATTAATCAATTTACTGTGTATGACCTAGTCCTGACATTGAACACTTTGTACATCAGCAGTAAATTAGTGAAAGACGATTCATTCTGAAAGCAAAAACTAGAAATTACCAAAAATGTCTAGTGCTTTAGAAAGTGCTAGTTTGTTCACATCTTGGAATATTTTATGAAAATGAAAAAACAGCCTATATATATCAATAATAGGACAAAGACTGGGCTTATATTATTAAGAGAAAAATAGATTCAGCAAAAAATAGCACACCAAATTTGGTGTATATGCCAGTACTTGAGAGGTGCTTTTATGAAAATGAATTATTACACTGTATGGATACTATAAAATAAATACTATGAAGATAATATCTTGGCAGCCAGCTTTGAAACTGGCTCCTTGAACCAAGCCAATATCCACCATGATTTATTCTTTCATTCATCTCCTCAAAATTTATTTTCCATCTCTCTTTTGTACAGTTGCTGGTCAACTTCACAAAGGCAACAGTGATGTTATTAGATCTTACAGAATATACTATGCATTCCATTATTATACTCTCAAGAAGATGGAGGTATAATTCACACATCATTAAAATCATTCTTTTAAAAAGATAGAAATCAATTCAGTGGTTTTTACTATATTCACAAGATTGAGCAGCCCTCACCTGAATCTAATTCCAGGACATTTTCATCAAACCAAGAATGGAAAGCTATTCTAGGGACTGGGAGATAGCTCAGTCATCAAAGTACCTCCCTTCTAAGTGTGAGGCTATGTGTCCAGCCCTGGTGATGCTGCATGCGCTGCTCTGCTAAGATCTCTGACAGAACAAGCCATTTTTGGTTATAATGCAGCCAGGTGTGTGAGCACCCCACTAAATTGAAAGTTCCTAGTAAAACCCAGCAACCAAGCAGGCAAAAGCACTGAAGAGAGGATTGACTCAATGTGAGCACAACAAAGATTCTGGTAGGGACTACTACCACACCATCCAAGCACCACTACTGAGCCAGTGCAACCACTGTGCATACTGCAGGAGTGTGTGAGCACTGGAACCTGATATGTCAATAAAAAATAAGATGGGGTTTGAAATGCGTTTTCATTAAAAACTTAGTTTAAATTCTATTATGAGGGGGTCCTGAAGATATATATAATCCAGGAGCTCATATATATAAAACATGCATTCTACAACTGGGTACACATACTTAAGTCTCTAGAGCAGGGGTGGCAAACAATTTTGACACAAAGGGCCAAAATTTTAAACTGTGAGAGTCAGAGAGCCACACCACGCAGTGACCTGCCAAAACAGACAAACACTCACACAAAAACATATAATGTTAACAATAATATATGAAACACATATTGCATTTTGCCATTTTGAGTGAGGGTAAAAATCCTGCAGTGATGGTGAGGGAGTGCTGCGTCCTCCACACTCAGAACTAATGGCAAGATGTGACTCAACATGTGACACACGGGTCCCCCGCTCGCTGGCCCATGTGGGAGACGGGAGGATGCAGCCTAGGGGCGGGACTCCGCGCTCAGAGATCTCTCCTCAGAGGTCCCTCCTAGAAGCAACAGAACAAAATCCAAACTTGGCAAAGAGCCGCATTCATTTTGGCGGGGAGCTGCATACAGCTCAAAAGCCACCTGTTCGCCACCCCTGCTCTAGAGCATCCATATTGGGTAAATAAGTCAAACAATAACTATCTGTAAGTAAGTGAGACAATATTACATATAAAATAACCAAGACTCCACAAAAACCTACTAGAACGAAAAAAGAAATTCAGCAAAGTTGCAGGATATAAAATCAATATAAAAAAAGATGTATACCACATTGGGAATTTAAGAAAAATAGATTTACTGGGCCCGGAGAGATAGCACAGCGGCGTTTGCCTTGCAAGCAGCCGATCCAGGACCAAAGGTGATTGGTTCGAATCCCGGTGTCACATATGGTCCCCCGTGCCTGCCAGGAGCTATTTCTGAGCAGACAGCCAAGAGTAACCCCTGAGCACCGCCGGGTGTGGCCCAAAAACCAAAAAAAGAAAAATAGATTTACAATCAAACCAACAGTATTATACATCAAAATAAATTTAAAAAAGAAGCTAGAAAATATTACAGGCTAGAAAGAGCTTACCTTGCATGTGGCTGACCCAGGTTCAAATCACTGACACCACTGAGGGTACCCAAGTACTACCAAAATTTACTCCACAGTACAAACCTAGGAATAGCCTTTAAGCATTGTTGAGTGTGGGTCAAAAACAAAATGGAAAAAAAAGTTTTAAATTTAACCAAGGAAGTAGAAGACCTATACAAAATAAACCTGTACATAGATAGTGAAACGATGTTATAGTTTATGTATTGAAAGAATATCTACTGCAAAATGTCAACACTAATACCAAAACAATATACAGATTTAGCAAAAGTTCTATTAAAATTCCAATGCCACTCTTTTGGGTTTGATTTTTGTTTTGGGGGCACACTCAGCAGTGGTTGGGGCTTACTCCTGGCTCTATGGTGTAAGGGTTACTGGCAAGTTCAGGAGATAATATGAAGTGCCAGGAGTCAACCACATGCAAGGCAAGTGCCTACTCACTGTACTATTTTTGTGATCCATCAAGAATACTTTTTATGAAAAAAAAAAAAGAGAGAATACTTTTTATGGGGGCCAGAGTGGTGGCGCAGAGCGGTAAGGCATCTTCCTTGCTGGCACTAGCCTAGGATGGACTGCCCTTTGATCCCCTGGCATCCCATATGGTCAACCAAGCTAGGAGCCATTTCTGAGTGCATAGCCAGGAGTAACCCGAGTGTCACCGGGTGTGGCCCCCAAAAAACAAACAAAAGAATACTTTTTATGAACCAGAATAAACAACCCTAAAATTTGAATGGAAGCACAAAAGATGCCAAATAACCTACACAACAAAAGAACAAAATTGTAGCTTACTTGTTATACCTACTCTAGTCAGATTACAAAATTATGGGCCCGGAGAGATAGCACAGCGGTGTTTGTCTAGCAAGCAGCCGATCCAGGACCAAAGGTGGTTGGTTCGAATCCCGGTGCCTGCCAGGAGCTATTTCTGAGCAGACAGCCAGGAGTAACCCCTGAGCACTGCCGGGTGTGACCCCCCCCCCAAAAAAAAACCAAAAAAAAAAAAAGATTACAAAATTATTGTAAAAAATGGTATTGGCATAAAATAACACATCAATAAAACAGAAATTTCAGAAATATTCCCGTGAATCACTCAATTTACTTATGATAAGGGTCACAAATAGTATAGGTGAATATAGTTTTAATGATGCTGGGAATTAGTCATATGCAAAAGAATGAAAACATACCATTACCTCACATAATCTACCTCACCTACCCACAAAAATCTCTAAATAAATTAAACTTCAAGAAGTAGTAGATTTGTTTTTAAATTTTAGTTATATTAGATTAAGTTTTTAGCTATTCTATAAGAATGCTAAATATTAGAAAATATTAGTTTATCTTACTATTCCAGTGGTACTTTCAAAATTCATATATCCTACACTGGAGAGAGAGCAAAGGTGTAAGGCTTTTGCCTCGCATACAGCCAACCTCAGATGGATCCCACCACATATAGTCCCCTGAATGCTACTAGGAGTAATCCCTGAGCAGAGAGCAGGAGTAAGACCTGAGCACCACAGGTGTGACTAAAAATAAATAAATAAAGTACATGTCCTTTATAATAATGTACAACAAAGTATTAAATGGATTAAAAACTTAAAACAGAAACAATAAAACTCCACATGATAATTTTCTTTTGTGGTTTTTTTCTTTTTGTGGTTGGGAACACACCCTGCAGTGCTCAGGGGCTGTTTCTGACTTTGTGTTCAGGAATAACCCTTAGTTAGTGCTGAGAGACCATATGTAGGGCTAGAGATTCAAACCAGAGTTGAAGCTGACAAAGTCACATGCCAGATAAATGCCTTATCCCCTGTACTATTTCTCTGGTTCCCATGATAATTTTCTTGACTTCAATCTTAGCAATGATTTTTTAGATCCACTCCAAAAAAAAGACAACAAAATAAAAATCAAAGACTGAGGCAAAACCAATCTAAAGAAACTAAACGCTCAACTAAATTAAATGGTGAGCCGCTAAATGGAAGAAGATACTTACAAATAAGATATATAATAACTAGTTAATATTGAAAATATTTAAAGAAATTAGATAATTCAATAATAAAAATAAAGACCAAAATCCAACTGAAAAATAGAGGATCTGAAAAGATACTTTTTCCAAAGGAGACAAATAGAACGCCACCACCATAACTAATCATTAAGGAAATGCAGATCAAATAAAAGCCCTAGTGAAATAATACTTCATTCATGTAGGAATGATTCTTATCAAATAGAAGAAATGACAAGTGCTGGCATGGAGAAAAAAAAAAAAGGGAATCCTAATATGCAGTTAATTAGTGGGAATGTAAATTTGTATAGTGACTATGGAAATCAATATGTGGGTATCTCAAAAATAAAAAAGATACACCAATTCAACTTCTGGTTACTTATCTGAAAAATAAACTGAAATACATAACTCAAAATAACTCAAAAATAAATATTATCTCGAGGCCGGCATGGTGGCGCTAGAGGTAAGGTGTCTGCCTTGCCAGCACTAGCCTAGGATGAACAGCGATTCAATCCCCTGGCATCCCATATGGTCCCCAAAGCCAGGAGCAACTTCTGAGCACATAGCCAGGAGTAAACCCTGAGCGTTACCAGGTGTCGCCCAAAAAAACCCAAATAAATAAATACATATTATCTCTAGAGCCAGGGCTATAATGCAAGAAGTAGGGTGTTTACCTGGCTTGTAACTAACCCTTGTTTAACTTCTAGGATCCAATATGGTCCCCCAAGCTCTGCTAGGAGTGATCCCTGAGCACAGAGTTAAGAGTAAGCCCTAGCCACCCCCATACTATGTTTATTGTAGCATTATTTATAATAGCCAAACAAGAAAAGAACCTAAGTGCCCATAAGTGAATGAAAGGATAAGGAAGCTGTGGTTAGGGCCAGAAAGATAGGGGTTAAGGTTCTTTTGTCTTGTACTACTTAGCCCACTGGTTTGATGTCCTACTCTACATACAATTACCCAGGAGAAAGCCCTAGGCATAGCAGGGTGGGCTAAAACTCACCTCCCTATGCCACCCCACAGAGTCTACAGATTAGTATTATTTGGTCACAATGAAGAACAAAGTCTTTGCTAAGTGAAATAAGTCAGAGAAAGATAAACACTGTGGGGCTTACAGTTATAAGTGCATTAAATAACAAAAATGAACAGAAAACCAAATTCACTGATAAAGAAAAGAGACTGATAGCTGTCCAAGGTTATAGTGATTGAGAGGTGATTGAGAGGGTCAAACCTCCAGTAAGGTGTAGTAATGTGATGTCTGATGAACTACTATATATTTAAGTACACATTATTGTATAGTTCCCCCTTCCCTTTGCTTTTGTGATGAGGGTTGGCATATGATTGGCTGAGGACTTGCTGAGGGCTATATATTAACTATTCTGGTGCTGTGGGTAGCACCAGGAATCACAAACATCAGTGCTACTGGGACCAAACTCAAGGTCTTATGCTTGCAAGCACAAGCCCTGTCATGAACCCTGTAGCGAGTCATCATCAGTTCTCTGTGTTACATAATGGAAAGTTGCTAAGAACTAATTTAAGAATCTAAAAAGAGAGATTATAGATTGATTTGTGTAGGCAAATTGCTTTTTAGGAAAATATTTCATAGGCAAATGGTGTCAGTGAATCAGTGCTATAAAGGGCAGCAATATAAAAAGG
The DNA here is from genome assembly GCF_024139225.1 of Suncus etruscus. Classification (NCBI taxonomy): domain Eukaryota; kingdom Metazoa; phylum Chordata; class Mammalia; order Eulipotyphla; family Soricidae; genus Suncus; species Suncus etruscus. The sequence goes on from NC_064851.1 coordinate 48,906,191, forward strand.
AGCAATATAGAAGGAGCATATAGCATTTATTTCCTAAGGTTTCACAATAACGATTTCAAGGCAAGGATCTACCAAGACAGGAATGAAAATTTATAACTTTTCAAGTAAGTTTTGTTACTACATCTTTTGTTCAAGGTGAAGAGTAGTGGGAGAAAGCATGGTTCATTGAACAGTGGTTATGTTTTCTATATTTTAAAAACCCTACTAACATTATGACAAAAAAAAAAGAAACACCATGCACAGTAAGTATATAATTAGTGGTCTCTAGGGGATAGTTCTATTTCCTCTTTCATAAATAGCTAAATTATGGGCAATAGGGAATGGTCAAGACAAATGAAGAGAAAGGGTTGAGATCAATTGTTTGGGACATGTTTGTCATCTTTGTTAAGTAAATAAGTGAGAGCTGAGAGTGTCTTGTCCCTCCCACAGAAACATGAACCCTTCGGGCAGCTGAGATGTGGGAATGGCTGGCCTTCCAAACAGGAAAGGACAGTTTCAGGCTGGCAAGGAACTCTTGGACATTTTCCAGAAAATTATGGCAAAGTTATAGCTCCCTCCTGTCATGAAAGGCTAGAGAGTCTTCAAAAATAGCTGGCTATGCATGTGGTTCAAATCAGAAAAAGGACACGGGAATAATGTGGGGAGGTGGTCTTGGGCATGAAACAGAGGGTATCAAACAGAAAATTTGAGGGACTGACAGCAAGGCTTGGGGAATTGCATCAGTTCTTGGGGTTGGAACTCTGCAAGAACTTTTGAAAGCCATGGAGATAAGAATGTTTTTCTTCTCAGGGCCAAGAGGAACTTCTCAAAGCCCAGAGGAACTTTACAGAACAGATCAGTTGAGTGGGTCTTCTGGCAAGATGAGACCAGAAGGAGGGTTCTGAAGTTCTCAGGTCTTAAAATTTCTCTCAGAAACTTCCCACTTAAGTAACTCTTAACCTAAGAGACCAGCTCATTTGTTTTTGTTTTAGTGTCTCTGACTGTCCAATGCTTTTATACCACCTTCTCATTCTTAATAAGGCCTTTTTATATGAAAAAAAACCTCAACTTCATATACAATTCATATACAATGAATCTTCTGGCCAGTTTGTCAGGAGGAAGACATGTGTTCACAGGCTCCATTGGGAAAGAGACAGTACAATACCCTTGTGGACACTAGAGCAAGTGGCAGCACTGAAGAGCCAGCCCAAGGGAGAGCCTGGAAAGGAGTAGGAAGGACCAGGAGGGCAAGTCAGGGGCCTGTGGTATTACACTAGTGCAATTATAGCTTTGTCACATGATAACAAACATTTACCAGAGTCTGGCCCAGACATCCCCAAAATTATTTGGCATACTGACTCCTTTGTAGAAAAATAAAAATTACTCAGTGGTTTCCCCTCCAGACCAAACAAACATTGGAACAAACAGAAAATGTCCCCACAATGAATGTCACACAAGATCACTGCTACCCCATGGATAATTCCAGATGCCCAGAGGCTCACATGACCTGGCTGCCTTCCTATGTCCCCTCTTCCTATTATTGTCTGCCTGCCCCAGTCTCATACTGGTTTTTGGTTTTTGGGTCACACCCGGCAGCACTCAGGGGTTACTCCTGGCTCCATGCTCAGAAATTGCTCCTGGCAGGCTTGGGGGACCATATGGGATGCCGGGATTCGAGCCAATGACCATCTGCATGAAAGGCAAACGCCTTACCTCCATGCTATCTCTCCGCCCCCCCCAACCCCAGTCTCATACTGGGACCACCAATTTACGCAATATTTATTTGGTAATTCACAGGGCCATATGACCCCAGCTGAGAAACAATGGTCTAGTGCTGAGTTGATACTGGAAATTGACAGTAATCAGCCATTTTAGGTCCATCTGAATGACAGTTTCCCAGATTCAGTTTCACGTGTTCTACATGATTTGCAGGTACTTCTCAGATTTGTTCCCATGCTTATCATCTCCAAGTTTCAGTGAGGAGACTGAAGTTCAATGCCAAATGACCTCTGTCCAAGTCACATAGCAAGGTGTGGAAATGGGACTGGACTCACATCCTGGCAGTCCCACTAATAGGTTTATCTTTATAAACCCTCTGCTACTATCCAGAGTGGACAGACAAGCTCAGGAATAAAGTTCAGGCCAGAACCCTCAACTGTCTTTCTAAAAGAAAAAAGCATGGCTATACGTTGGTCTCAAAGGAAGCAGGGGTGTTTACTTCCATTGTCCAGAGTCAGAACAAACTTGTGTTTGTGTGTGTGTGGTTATGATGGAGAAAGTGAGTTGAGCCACAGGTGGCAGAGTTGGGACTATTCAGCTCTGGATTCTGAGATTGCCTCTGACAGTTCTTTGAGAACCTGTGGTGTTGAGGATGGAACCAGGGTTGGCTGCAATGCAAGGCTATATAGACCTTTTGTCCACTCTCATCAGCTCCACCGAGATCCTTTACTGTTATTCTGATAGATCTAAAATGGCTGATTATTGTCAGTGTCCAGTTTTTCAGCACTAGACTACTGTTTCTCAACTGGGGGTCACATGACCCTGTGGATTGCCAGATGAAAATTCCATAAACTGGGGATCCCTGTGTGGGACTGGGGAGAAGACAATAATAGGAAGAGAGGACATAGGAAGGCCATAAGGAAGGTAGCTTTATCTACAACAATGGCTTTCCATCACACTTTTCAGAAGCCCTCTTTAAAGCTGCATTCATATTTCTAAGAGTTTTGGAAAGTTCCAAATGAGTTTAGACACAAGCTAAGTCCACCAAGACCCCAAGCACTTCTAAATTCAGCCTGAGCTTCCAAAAATAGTTACTTTCTGCCATCTGCCCTCTACACAATGTCTTTCATGTGTTATTCCAAGGATGGATAATCTTCCCAGAACTTCATTTGTATCATACTATTCTGGGAGCTGAAAATAGCTTTCCCCTGGCCAGATAATCACATGCAAACTCTTACAGTGGCATCTAAAGATTATTCTTGCTTTACATATGGTCTATTGGCCCACTTTTATCTCATAGGTTCACAATGACAAATTCACTTCCCACAAGTCCATTTCCACAAGCAATAATTCATTGTCATATTCACCAGCCTCAATAACTGATTTCTCAATACTCTTCTTTCTTACAATTTCCCAAGACTTCTTCCCAAGGCCCCTTTCATTTTTTATGTTTCAGTCATATAGAAAGTTCTGGTTCTGAAGCTCCTGGTTCTGTATCCAAAGTTGCTCTTATAGCGTAAGGGGATAAAGTAGTGCCAAAAAGTAAACTGCTCACACACAAGACAGGTGCCTTAACCCTTGTATTATCTCTCTAGATCTTTCTTTCCCATTTTTCTTCATAAGAAAAGAATGATTACATTTCCTACTACCATAAATTAGGCAGTCAGTTTCCCATGGCTGACACTCACAGAGGTGAGTACATTGTTAGTGCCTCTGTCTGGGCAAACAGCCATAGTGGTCATGGCACCTTACCAGCTAGGTAAGTACTAATGGTCCTCTCAACCTAAGCCTACTACTATTAAATTTTCAGCTCATAGAATACAGAAGACACAGCTTGACTTGTCTATGGGGCCGGCGAGGTGGCGCTAGAGGTAAGGTGTCTGTCTTGTAAGCACTAGCGTAGGACAGATGCGGTTTGATCTCCAGGCGTCCCATATGGTCCCCCCCAAGCCAGGGGCAATTTCCGAGTGCTTAGCCAGGAGTAACCTCTGAGCATCAAACAGGTGTGGCCCAAAAACCAAAAAAAAAAAAAAAAAAGAAGAAACTACATAAAATTAAAGGTTTTCTGCATGGCAAAAGAGACATGGGCCAAAACTAAAAGACAGCTAATTCAATGGAAAAATGAATCCATATTCAACAAACCATATAAAGAGTTTATGTTGAGAACAAGAATGTGGTACAAAAGGAACTCTCATTGACTGCTGGTGGGAACATTGGTTCAATTCCTGTGTAAAACAGTATGGAGATTTCTCATTACAGTAAGAATTGAGCTGCCATGAAACCATGTGCAAAAGTCAAATCAAAATGGATTAAAGACCTGGATATCTGACCTGAATCCATAAGGCACATAGAAGAAAACTCAGGAAGAACTCTCTGGGATAATGAAGTTAAAGGCAACACCACTGATTAAGCAAATGAGAACAAAGATAAACTGTGGGACTCCACTAATTTAGAAACTTTTTTACTTCAAAGGAAACAATGACCAGGATACAAAAAATGTTCATAGAATTGGACAAATTATTCATTCAATGCCCATCTGATAAGGGCTTAATAACTAAGATATTCAAGGCATTGGTAGAGCTTAACAAGAAAAAAAATATCCTGGGGCTAGAGCAATAGCACAGAGGATAGGCCACTTCCCTTGCATGCCGCTGACCCAAGAGTCACCCAGGTTCAATCCCCAGCATCCCATATGGTCCCCGAGCCTACCAGGAGCAATTTCTGAATTTAGAACCAAGAGTAACCTCTATGTGCCACCAGGTGTGGCCCAAACCCCCACCAAAAAAGAAAAAAAAAAATCCAACACCATCAAAAATGAAGAAGAGATAAACAGAAATGTCCTCAAAGATGAAATGCCAATGGTCAAAAGGCACATGAAAAAATGCTCCACAGCATTAATCACCAGGGACATGCAACTCATAACAATAATGAGATATCATCTCACACCACAAAGACTGGCATATATCAAAAACAAGAACAACTAGTGCTGGCATGGATGTGGGGAGAAAGAGATTTTCAATCACTGCTGGTGGGAATGTAAACTGGCCCAGCCCTTTTGGAAAACAGTATGGACATTCCTCAATGTTAAGGGTGTGTCCAGGAAAATGTCAAATTCCCATTGCAACACCTAAGACAATGGGAGGACTCTAGTCACAGGGATGGGAAATGAACAGTAGGCTGGCCCTGTAGCACCTGTGAAGCAAGTTATGAAACTGCAAGGGATGTTTCAAAGGAGGGAGAGTAGGATTGAAGTGGAATCAACCTCATTATCATCACCATGAAGGAAAAGCAGGTGGATTAAAAGGAGACCAGGGGCTCAGGATGAAAGACCAGGGCCCAGGAAAGAAGGAAGGAGATCAGGGGACCAGGATGAAAAAAACAAAAAACAAAAAAACAAAAACAATCATCAAAGAGAAGCTGCAGTGAAGTGGTAAGAGACCTGCTGTTTTACAAGGATGAAAAATCAGATTTTGATAGGCATGTTAGAGGTGAAAGCTTTATTTACACTGGGGAAGGCTCACATCAACTTCTGGCTGTTTTGAGACCACAGCTAACAGGGCTTGGGGATTACTTATGATTGGGATCTGTGACCTCATGTGAATTTGGCCACATGTAAGACAAGCACCATAACCCTGTTTTTTTTTTTTTTTAGATAAGGCTTGCTATTTTCAAAAATATGTATAAAGCTTATATTATGTGCTAACTCACAGCACATGTATTCAGGATAAAGAGATGTAGCTGAGACTAGCGTGAGAAATTCACAAGGAAGGTAATCTCTCTTTCCTTCATTTTTCTAGAATAGTTTCGATTATGGGCATAGCAGCTCAGAGAAAAAGCAGTGTTAGATTAGGGGCCTGTCAGTACCTTTTTAATATGATCTATTTGAACGATTCCCTCAGCAAGAACTTGCCTTAAACAATGAATCCAGCAAGAAGTGATATAAATCACACACAATAAAAACCAATAGCAATTTCTTCTGATCTGCCACGGTAGTGCTTCCATCTCCCAGTTTGTCAGAATATGTTAACTAGAAACATTTAGAGATAAAATGTCAGATCCAGTGATATCCCAGAGACTAGAACAGGGAAGCCTTTCAAGAAGATGCTGATCCTCCCTTCCCTCATCTCCTCTAAAAGGATATGATCTCAAAGCCAGGGAGTGGCAGTGAAGGCACAGCAGGAGGGGTGGAGCTGTGGCAGCTACACCAGAGAAGGATGGTGGAGAAGCTGAAGCTAGTTTTCAGAGAACCACTGGTTCTGTCTCTGGAAAGCCATCTTTAATAATTAACAAAAGGGAAAAGGCATGATGTCAGTAATGGGAACCAAGCATCTCAAAACTCTGAGCCTTGTCTCCCAAGACGGCAGTCAAAGGATGGGCTGCTGAGCCAATGCAAGTGGAGGTGGCTAGGAAAACATGGCTTATTATGACCACAAAACTAACCATCAGATAGGCCTAAGATACATTTGGTGAGCCATTATCCAACACTGGATGTATATGGATGCCACAAATAGAAACTGTTCTGATAATCATGAAAAATGTTACTGGGGTGGGGGCGGAGGTGGGAAAGGAACCATACCAGGCAGTATCTGGGGTTTAGGTGATGCCAGAAATTGAACCCAGGCCTCCTGCATGCAAAGCTCTTTGAGCTAACTCCCCAAGCCAAAACAGTTCTTCTAATTTCTGACATCAGTGCCAATAAAAAAAAAAAGTTCATTATATATTACTAGATATTTTCTCTTAAAATAACAAGACACACATTTTTATAAAAAATAATTGGGGGGGTGCAAAGAGATAGCATGGAGGTAAGGCATTTGCCTTGCATGCAGAAGGTCGGTGGTTAGAATCCCGGCATCCCATATGGTCCCCTGAGCCTGCCAGGAGCGATTTCTGAGCTTAGAGCCAGGAGTAACCCCTGAGTGCTGCCGGATGTGACCCAAAAAACAAAAAACTACAAACAAAAAAAATTTTTTTGGTATATTACTAGTTGCTTTCTCTTAAAATAACAAGAACATGCTTTTGTATGTATAAAAAGACAATGTACATCCCACAGCTGCTGCCATGTCAGCTCATCCGCCAGCTCTCTAGACTCATTTTGTTCTCAAAAGTAATGTAGGGGCTGGAGCAGTAGGGCAAGGGATAAGGCGTCTGCCGGCTAGCCTAAGATGGACCTCGGTCTGATCCCCTGGCGTCTCATATTGTCCCCCTACCAGGAGCGAGATTTCTGAGCGCATAGCCAGGAGTAACCCCTGAGCATCATTGGGTGTGGCCCCCCCCCCCAAAAAAAGTAATGTAAACCAAACCATGAAAAATCATGGGATACCAGCCTCAGAGCTGAGAACTGAGGCACTCTCAGGAGGATTGATGGGCCAAGACCCTGTAAAAATTATTTTGTGCTTGCTAAGGGGGCAGACTTCAGGGTGGGTGAAAATTCAGAAACAATAGGAGAAGGAATGTTATGCTGGTGATGGGATTGGTATTTGAACATGTACTGGCATCCATGTAAGCAATGGTGTTTAAAGTAATTAAAAACTATTTAAAAATGTCCTCTGCAATATATGGGACATATGTACACATAAGATTCTTACTTATTATAAACACAAATGTTAACTGCTTTTTAATTATTTTTATATTATATCTATATTGCTTGCTGTCTGTTAACACACACACACACACACACACACACACACACACACGGCAGTGCTTGAGGTTACTGCTGACTGAACTCAGGGTCGTTCCTGGTGACCTCAGGGGACAGGGATCAAACCTAAATTGGCAGCATGCAAAGCAATGCCCTATCCAGTGTACTACCGCTCTGCCACTATAGTTCACTTTAAATATCCTTTTCTCTCTTCCTTGTCTCCCTTTGAGTTTATTCTCTCTTCCATCTTCTTCCCTCCCTCCCTCCCTCTTTCCCTCCCTCCCTTCCTCCTTCCTTCCTTCGTTCGTTCCTTCCTTTCTCCCCCCCTTCCTCCCTCCTTCCTTCTTTTCCTTCCTTCCTTCTGCATGAGGCAATAGAGATACCATGAGGGAAATGTCACAGAAACAAATCAAGAGAAGAATATGCTTTTAGGAGGAGAAAATGTCACATGTAGCCAAGTGAGACTAAGATAAACAGAAAGACCATGTCCTGGAACAGACCAAGACTTCCAAGTTATTCTTGGTCAGAGATAGCCCAAAGGCATCTCTCTAAAATAATAGAGCCAATGAGCAAAATTGAAAGCACTGCAAGTTATAAAATCAATATATTAAATGTGTTGTATTTTCTCTACTGATAAACAATCAGAAATAAATTAAGAAAACAATCCCATTTATAACTCCATCAAAAATAATAAAATGCCAGTGAAGAGGTAAAAGAAGGTAAAAGACTTACTGTGAATCTGTAATACATCCAATTGAAGAAATAAAAGACACACAGAAATGAAACATCTTTCTTTGCTCATAAACTGGGATGACTAACATTTTTAAAATGTCCCTTTTCCCAATATAATCTACAGACTCAATGAATTATCATAAAAATTCCAGTGGCATTTTTCACAGGAATAGAACAATGCTATAATTTTTTATGGAACCAAAAATAAAATAAAAATGCCAAATAGCCAAAGCAAGCTTGAGGAAAGAACAAAGCTGGGGGCCGGATATGCCTTCATTTCAAACTATATTACAAAGTTAATCAAAAACAGTATGGTTACTGGCAAAAAAATATATAATGACTAAAACAGAATGGAGATCCCAGAAATAAACGATATACAAATAAACACATAAAATCAATTTTCAACAAAGAGAGCACAGGATACAGTAGGGAAAAGAATTGTTAATAAATGGTTTTAGGAAAACTGAACAGCCACTGGCAAAAGAAAGACATGGCAACAGTCTCTTTCTTGCTGCTGCATGGTTCTGGTCACTGTATTGCTGCTCCACGGTGCTGGGGCAAGACCAAACACACCATGGCTTCTGGTATTAGAGGTCACACCTGTGGCAACTAGGGAAACTCCCAAGTGAATTCTGTAGCAGACACAGAAGTTAACTTAAAATGGAGTAAGGATCATTACAAGAATGCTAAGCATAATTTATTTTCCTAGATAAAAACAGAGACAATAAGATCCTTGACTGAGGCAATCTGTTTTTCTCTGGTTTGATTCCAAAACCTAAAGGCAGTTAAAGAAAAGATGAACAAGGTGACACAAGGACCACAAGGGCAACATACAGGCAGGGCTTAGCCACCTAGAAAATTCAGGTATTAGAAGAGCTCAGTGGCCAAGCAGGGACAAATATTGGCCACAGAAGTCTCACCTAAGTACACGTTGGCTGTGACTGGAGACTAAGACAAGATAGCAGAAAATGCTTGTATAGTTGAGGAAGGCCCAGCTCAAGCTCAAAACACTGAGGTCTCACCCAAAAGTAAGAGGCCATGGCTGGAGACCAAGGACAACTGAAACAAGACACCAGGAAACTGATGGACACAATTTCAGTTGGACAATGAACAAAGCAATGCGGGGATGCAAACTGATTGCTATCTATGGAGACTGGCAGACATTATGGGATGGGTCTTACACTATACAGGGCAGTACCAGGCATGGAATGGGTAGTTGAATTGTCCATAAGTTAGAAGAGAACTAAGCACTGTGAGGAACTAGACCCATCTACTAAAACTGTGCAATAATCTCTAACTTTTTTTTTTTTTTTTTTTTGGTTTTTGGGCCACACCCGGTGGTGCTCAGGGGTAACTCCTGGCTGTCTGCTCAGAAATAGCTCCTGGCAGGCACGGGGGACCATATGGGACGCCAGGATTCGAACCAACCACCTTTGGTCCTGGATCGGCTGCTTGCAAGGCAAACACCGCTGTGCTAAATCTCCGGGCCCAATAATCTCTAACTTTTAATCTTCTGTGTTTTATGTGCAAATCTTCCATTCACTTCTCAAGAACTTCCTAGCACAGGAAAATCTATATTCTCTTGAGCAATTCCCTGAGCAGGGCCTGACCATGCCTGTTGAGCTCCTGCAAAAGCTGCTATCACAAGTGCCATAGATCTTGCAGCTGCCTCTCTTTGCTCTGTCCTGGAGATTAGCAGTCAGGCCCTTTCCTGTTTCCAGGGCTTGGGGAGAGGCATTTCTCTGCTGTTAGCAGAGGCCTCTTCCCAACCTCCTCATGCCTTGCCCCACTGTACTACAGACATCTGAGAGCAAAGGCCTATAACTACATGCCACTGGTCACCAGTAAGTGAATGACCAATAACCGACCAGCAATGGCACCTGGGAGGCACTGTCAGGTTCCAGCCCTGCCTCTCCTGTGCAAGAGAGGATCTAGACTAGACTCTTCAGATGTCACTGAGCTAGAGCTCCCCCTAGCACCAAGCCACTTCTTTATACTAGCCTGGATATTGTCTCCAATTTCAAGGGAGTCAGTGTGGAGTGTGGATGTCAGAAGACAACGGACATGGCTGGGAGAGAGCTCAGGGATGGAGCACATGCTCAACATACACAAGGCCCTATAAACACATCCACAGAACAGTGGAAGTGCATGGTCTTGCCTCAGAGGTAGACTGTGCCCAGCACTGCCATGTGGAATGAGGGGGTGACCCAGTGATATCTTCCCTCCAGTCTGACAAACAACACTGAACCAGGGAGGAGAGATAGGATCAAAGCTAAGTTGCTCTAGCAACAACAGTGCTCACTGGCACCCAGGCCTGCTCAAGACTTTACATACACACCTACTGGGAAGTAAGGGAAATGGAACAAAGCTGAGAAGACCTGAAATAAGAGGGAAAAGTGGAAAACCTTAGAACAAGTGCTGCAAGAACAAAAGTGGGGTCATGAGTCAGGCCTCTTGGAGTACCAGTGTGGTCTGGCTAGGGTCTTAGAAACAAAAGGCCCCATTGACACATCTGTTATCACTAACCATTTCAAAACCAACCATTTCTTAAATGAGGTTTTCTTTCAACTTTAAAGAGTTACTGTGTGCTAAGGTTCCAAATCCCAAATTCTTCTCAGGACACAGGCACATGATGAATAGATCTCCAAATGAACAAGAGGGCCCAGAAATTACTAGTAGGTCTCCAAATGGACAGGGAGGCCCAGAAATGGTTTGTACTGATTTAATTTCTGAGCAGAGACTGACCCTTATATCTTGGGAGAAATCACAGCTAAATCTGACCTGATCCAGGAAGGAAATGATCTAGAAAGCCGGTGAGGCTAGGGAGGGATGGGAAGAAAATTGAAGTGAGCACATGAGGAGGGATGGAAGGAAATGAGGGGAGGGGTGCTGGGCACTTTACCTGAGCACCTGCAGCTCCTCTGAGCAGTCCCGCACTTCATCCTGCAGACGCCGCCAGCGCAGGCTAGCTCTCAACTCCTGCTGCTCCTGGGCCTTGTCGGGAGGCAGCTGTAGGGCCACACAAACACTCAGACACAAGTACAAGGTATCACTCTGCCCTCCAGCTCCCCAGAAAGCAATGCTGGCTTTGTCCTGGAGGCTGGCATAAAGGGTGGGTGCCCATCAGAAAGTCAGAAGGCAGGAACTGAGCACCAGCCATCTCTTACGTTGTCTGGGAAATTTAGGGCCCAGAGCCCCTCCTCTACCATCCCACTTCCAACCCCATCTCTGGGCCATTTGACTGAGTCCATCTAGCCTCCTGGGGCTATTGTTGCATACAGGGAAGACTCCTCTAAACCCCTCCTATTCTCTCCAGGCCTCTGTTCTGTTCAAGTTGTGTCAAGTGGAGCCTGGTAATGCTGCATGATGATTCTCTTATAGACACTCAGTGGGAGCTCAAGGGCGGATGCCTCTCAGGGGCCACACCCTGCACCAATGGTCTGCACTAGCTACTCTCATGCTACATGCTCCTCAGTCCCTCTGCTGGACTGCTCAGGGAGGCAGAGAATACCCGTGGGAAGGAATCAGGACCCTCATGTGCACTGTACTAGTTACATGTATTGTACAGCAATTCAGCATGCCTTGCCCACCAACAGCTGAACTGCTAACTTTTTTTTTTTTTGCTTTTTTTTGGGGGGGGGCACTCCTTATGATGGCTCAGGGGTTACTCCTGGCTATGCATTCAGAAACTCCTCCTAGCTTGAGGGACCATATGCGATGCCAGGGGATTGAACCGTGGTCTGTCCTAGGTTAGCACATGCAAGGCAAATGCCCTCCCACTTGCGCCACTGCTCCAGCCCCTGAACTGTTGACTTTTGACTTAAATTTCTTCTCAGTATTAAAACATATCCACAGCTATATACACTCACAGCAGGCAGGAGACACTTTACCTGTATTTCACAACCTTTCTTTCCCATTTTGGATCCAATGTCTTGCCAGAAACATTTCCCTTAGACGTTCTAAAATATCCTCTCCCACTCTCTGCCTCATTTTCTTTTTTACTTCTGTTTTTGGATGGGGGGTCACACACAACAGGCTCAGGGTTATTACTCCTGGTTCTGTGGTCAGATATAACTTCTAGCAGTTCTCAGGGAACCACATGAAGTGTTAGGGAACAAAATGGAATGTCCACAAGCAAGGGCAAGTGCCTTCCTTGCCTACTGTACTAATTCTCCAGCCCATTTCTAATTTTAAATACTTTTTTAGTCACTCTCAGTGATGCTCAGGAGCATCTCCCAGCCAGTTATGCTCCTGGCAGTGATCAGAGTACCATGCAGTGCTGAGAATTGAACCCAGACTCAGTCCATTAAGGCCCCAATGAAGTCTTTAGTTGGCTTTTGTTTGTCTTAATGTCATACCCAGTGGTTATCAGGGATCACTCCTAGTGGGGCTTGGAGGAACATATATGGTGCCAGGGATCAAACTCAGGTATGTATCATGCAAGGCAAGTGCCTTACCCACGGAACCCACTCCAGTCCCTAAATGGCCTCATTTTTCACTAACATTCTTCTCAGACCATCACCTGAAGGCTGCCAAAGTATAGCTTGGTGTGAATTTTCTCTCCTGTCACCAGATTATAAATTCGCAGGGAGAATTCTCCCTAGCTCGTATAGCTTTATCCTGTAAACAGTAGCACCCAATGGGACTCGGCACCCAATGCATATAGGCTGGTGGAATGTGTGACTGAGGAGGGCTTGGCTAGGTGGTGATGGTGGGTGTGTGGGTTAAAGGCGTTCACCAAAAACCTACCTGCTGTACCCTGGCCCAGAACACGTCTTCCAGATGAGTGGCAAAACCCTCACTCAGCCACTCCTCGGTCCAGTCACGAGCCCCAATGGCCAGGCCAAACCAGGCATGGGCAATTTCATGGCAGAGGCGTGTCCCACACAGCTGGCTGGCTCCACTCAAGGTGCTCTGGGAGAGGAAGATGATGTGTGGGCTGTGAAGAAAGGGGGGGGGGGAGAACACAGGAGTAATGTCAGGGCTTGCCCTGAGTCTAGTGAGCCTGTCATTATCACGTACATGCCAGAGCATGACCACGGCAGGCAGCTTTAGAAATCAAGCAAATGGCCGTTTAGACTGCTGGCAGCTGCTCAGGATCCCTTCCTGCCAAGCAGTAGTCTCTGTCATCAAACCGCTATTAGGGTAATAAGTAACCTGCACTGAGGTTTTATGCTGAGAAAAATTACAAGGCCATGGAAGCATTTACTGGGCAATCTGGACTGTGAAAAAACAGGTGTGGCTATGTGAGCCCCGGCTGTCAGAGATCAAAGAAGGTCCTTCAGCCTAAATCTGAGCAGCTCACAAACAAATTGAGAATTATACAGAAGGCCATGGAAAGCCAAGAAGAATGGACCCAATTGCCTATTTCTGACTACACTGAAATGAAAAGTAACAAGTTAAACAGTGTCAGGGATGGGGGAAGCTTCCAGAAGAATGAGCTAAAGGCCAAGATTTTCCACAGTATCACCTTCCCGGAGATGTGCATTTACCAATACAACTAAAGTGGATCAGGTGGGGAAAGTAAGGACTTTAAACCACCCAGGTGTGCAAACAGCTCTAGGGGCTGGAACAACCAGAGGGATTTCTCTAATCTCATTTTCCATAACTTGTTTTAAAACCCCAAATACCTTGATTAGAAAGGCATAGGTGGGAGGAAGGGAGGCTATAAAGAGGAGCAGTTAAAAAATAATGCATCTCCTGGGAATCCACCTGGTTTTATTCAAGACATGATTACCAGTTTTCTTAATTTACTATGTAAAAAATACTCTTCTTCATCAATTGAAAAGAAATGATTGTGAACCCTTCTAAATCAAGAAAAGGTATATATCAGTTCCTTCAAATCCATTTGCTTGCCATCAGGTTTCCTCTGCACAAGCCAGACCATTTGTGGATATGTCTTCCCCCAGGACCACCAGGAGAGTAAGACCCACCCAGTCACCCCTTGCACAAACTCCTCCATTTAGCTCACAGCTCAGATGAAACCAGAGAGTAGTATGTGCCTAAACAGAAAATTTTCATATTGTGAGAACCAAAGTCCCCTGGGTCCAAGACTAAGATGACCCCAAACCCCAGTAAAGTAATTCTTGAGATAGGTCAAAAGTTTAGGTGTTTTCCAGAGACCTGAAAAGTACAGCCACAATCATAGGGCTGACAGCTGAAACCAACCCAAGGCTGCTGGAACAAAAGGCTGCTCTCGCTAAGGCATGCTGGCTTTTTCCTCCCAGCCTGGAAGGTGAGCCAGGCTATTTATAAGAATACCTGAATCTGTGAGAGCCCAAAGGGTGGAAAGCCTAAGTGTTGTGGTGGCATTTGGCTTGGTAGACCTTATGTGGTGGTGTCCAGGATTGAAACCACGTCAGCCATATGCAAGGCAAGTGCGGTTAACCTCTTTACTCTCTCTGTAGTCTTCCTGCCCAGTAGTGTTTATCATCACCACACCTCTGTCCCCAACCAACCTGAGTAGTTTGAGTCACTGTCACTACACCCTTTTTTCCAATTGCAAATACTTTGAAGACAACTTTCCTGGCCTTGGCAGTGTTCTGGCTAGGCCCAGGACAGACATCTTTAGCACTGCTGAAGACTCAGATAAAGTCTGGCAAGGTAGAAATTACAGAAATTGGGCCTGGAGAGATAGCACAGCGGTGTTTGCCTTGCAAGCAGCTGATCCAGGACCAAAGGTGGTTGGTTCGAATCCCGGTGTCCCATATGGTCCCCCGTGCCTGCCAGGAGCTATTTCTGAGCAGACAGCCAGGAGTAACCCCTGAGCAACGCCGGGTGTGGCCCAAAAACAAAAAGAAAGAAAGAAATCACAGAAATTAAGGCAACTGTCCTTCAAGAAGAAATCGTAAACATCTTCTGCCTGAGAAGGAAAAACATTTCTCTGAGATATGGCTCCATGACCAGTGCCTGGTTTGGCCATCTTCCTGAACAGCAATTTTCCAATTGAGGACCAGACTTCAAACACCCCTTGTTGTTCAGTTTGCTGCCCCCAAAGTTGAATCTTATTTTAGGGTCCTTTGGGGTCACATTTTCCTATGAAGAAAATGGTTCTTTTCTTAAAACAAAATTTAAAACATGCCATGAAAAGATCAAACCATTTTTCTTCAAGGATTTTCTTGGCTTTCAACCCTAAATAGCAGAATTTCTCATGGCAGGTAGGATTTGGATGCAGAAACTCCTATCATTAAAAAGTAAAGGCTTCATAGAAGTGAGGCATGGAGTGGACCACTAAGTCATCTCCACAGCCCATCAGAAGTTGTATTTTAAACTGCTTTTCAACAGGAAGAGAAGCAGAGCATAATGCTTTCAAACTCAAGAAGTAAATGCTGCATGCCAACATGATATACTTTATGCCCACCTTCCACACAGCACTGTTTAGAATGTTTTAGTCCTCTCCTGAACCCTTATTTCTAAATACTCCTGGGCCCCTCACACATCCTGAATTCTCAGTCTGGTTTGTGGTCCCAATCAGCCAACAGCCCATCAATCTTCCCTCTGACAAGGCCCATTTGAAAACAGGTTTTAGTTTTTTTTTCTCCCCTGAAAGGACCTCTGTTGCCTGCTTCTCATGATGCCAAACTGTTGATTCATCATCATAACAGTAGGTGGAAGAAATTGGTTCAAGGACATTGTCATTCTCAAAGAAGTTCTTCTTTTTGTAAATAAAACACAGAGTGAGTCGTTTTCTCTAATAAAGATACAGATGGAAAAATATTTTCAGCTCTCAAAAGGCACAAGTCCTCTTGAATTTTCTGTCACTACAAATGGCCAAGAGGGAGAGGGGCAGAGGCAAGTGGCCTTTCAGTGTATCCCTCAGCTCCTGAAGTTCCCAGTAAGACTGCAGCCCACAAAGGCCATGTCCTCCCTAACTGTGGGATGCCTTGCCACTCAGGATGGAAACTTTGATCGCTGGATTGGTCTCGTTCTCAAGTCTTTCCCAAACCTCACTCCACACCCTGGTTGTGTCTATTAATTTAAGCCAGGCCACCTCGCCCCTGCCACATCTTTGTACTTCCAGATGCCTTGGCAGCCACATGTCCAAGAACTAGAGTCTTCTACCATTGGCAAATGGCCAATGCCAAAGACTTCTGTAACTCTCAAAAGAGAAATCCAACTCGCAGGAAAAACTTATGGACATGCCAACCTCGCAGCTGATTGTACTGGACTCTTCAAAAGGCCCCTATGAACCACTGCCATTGCTATCTGACCTCAACAGCCCAGTACTACAGATGCTCAAATTGTGGACCATGTAGCTGCTTGTGCAGCCACGTGACACCCCATAATTTTAATTCTGATTTCCCAACAGTCATCAACAAAATATTAAGTAAATTATTCATACCTGCCAAAGGGCAGGCTTTGGGGAGGTTAGGAAACTGATGACCAGGTTGGAGGTAATTTTAAATTTGTGGTGGAATATTAAATGCCAGAAATAACTGTATTATGAACGACTCTATAAACCAGTGTCTAAAATTTAAAAACTTAATTAAAAAACAGAAAACAAAAAACAAAAACAAAAACCATATTTCTAGCAGAGGAGAAAGGAACGCCTTCATTACTTTCCAGAGCTGCTCCCATCCCTCTGGTGGAATCCAATTTGGAACAGAAATGGAGAATTTCATCAGATCTTAAGTAGAGCCTGGTGTGTGATTTATTTCTGCTTTGTCCAGGGAGACATGACCTAGGAGGCCCATTTTGCTGCCCAGGGAGACTAACAGCACTTATCGGCTCCAACTCCACGCTGCTGCCTCAGCAGGCTTGTGGGTGGGCCCAGGAGGGCAGGAAATTGCTTTTGGTAGAGACAAGAAAAGCCACAGCCCACCTCTCTCATTACTGAGCTGGCCCCAATTCTCCACAGGAGGAGTACAGCCACTTTTCATCCAGCTCCAGGGAGGTGTGTCCAGGAAACAGACATTATTTATCAAGCTTGCATTCTTATGGGTTCATGATTTTTCAACATCTCAACATTATGTGTAGAGTATAAAGTTCTATTACAGAGAGGAAGGAAAGGAAAGAACAAACACAGTCTCCTCATCCTCAAAAGTCAAACCGAGATTTCAAAGTGTCTGTCTCACCACCATCACATGCCAGCAACATTTGCTTGCAAGAATTACTTGCTCACTGAAGGTAAACAATAGAAGAGGACACTGGAGAAACCCAAAAGACAACAGACTCTTCCATGCAGTGTAATGATTACTTTCTTTACTTGCACCTCTCACACCCAGGGTAAGTGGGTTCCGCAGGACCCAAGGTTTGTGCTTATTGTTTCTCCTCTCTTTCCTCAATTTTCTATTTTGTTTTTGTTTTTTTTTTTTGGGGGGGGGGCACACCCAGTGACGCTCAGGGGTTACTCCTGGCTATGCGCTCAGAAATTGTTCCTTGCTTGGGAGACCATATGGGACACCAGGGGATCAAACCGTGGTCCGTCCTACGCTAGCACGTGCAAGGCAGATGCCTTACTGCTTGCGCCACTCCCCCTTGATTTTCTACTTTATTGTCTACTTACATAAAAGTGATACCATCCAGTGTTACTCCTCCTTTCCACTCACTTCCCTTAACCTGTTCCATCCAAGTTGTAGCAAACCCCAAGTTTTAATTTTTCCTTATTGCTGAGGAGTATTCCAGGTACCATAACTTCTTTATGAACTTTATCGTTATGTTGGGTTGATTCTAGATATTAGTTACTAGAAGTAGTGCAGCAATGAACACAGGTGTAGACATACTTTTAATAAAAATTTTTGTGCTCTTGAGATAGATGCCAAGAAATGGGATCACTGAAGTGAGCTCTATTGCTTAGTTGGTTGAAGTAAAAGAAAGTGAAATTACTGGGACTTCTGAAAGCTTCATCTTTAAATTTTTTTGAAATGTCTTCACACCCTTCTCTATAGAGCCAGGCTGCCTGGATGAATAAGCTGTCAGAACCACCAGAAATGAATGAGTTCTTGTCACCATATCCCTGCCAATGCTCATTGTTTCTTTTTGATATCAGCCAGTTTGATTTGTGTTTCCCTGATCATCAGTGATGGGGGGACATTTTTCCATGTGCCTATTACCCATCTTTATGTCTTTGAGGAAATGTATGTTCAGCTCCTCTCCATGCTTTTTTTTTTTTAATTCTTTTTTTTGGGGGGGGGGGTTGGGCCACACTCGTTTGACTTTCAGGGGTTGCTCCTGGCTATGCGTTCAGAAATCGCCCCTGACTTGGGTGGACCATATGGGATGCTGGGGGATCGAACCGCGGTCCGTCCTACGCTAGCGCTTGCAAGGCAGACACCTTACCTCTAGCGCCACCTTCCCGGCTCCTGCTTTTGTTTTAAATGGGAATGCTTTTATTTTTTAGTTGAGGTCTTTACATATTATGAATATTAGCTCTTTGTCAACTATGTGGTGTATGGAAAATTTCTCCCATTTCATATAGTATCTTGCTTCCCCACCACCCACAACTGAGGGGAGTTCCTTAATCTACATATTATATCCACCACAATTATTATTTTACTGTCTAAAGATTTATTCAACTGAAAATGGAGTTCCTTTATTCCATTTATAGTTTAATTACAAAAATCAATTCTAGTTTTTTATTGTATTTTGGGGTTGCATTTAGACTTAATCTTGGCTTTGCTCTCAGGGATAACTCCTGATGGGACTTAGGGGACCATACAGAGCTTGCTTCTGGAAACCAAACCCAAGTCAGCTGCATACAAGACAAACATCCTACCTCCTACACTATTGCTCTGCCCCCAAACATTAATTTTTGTTACATTTTAGATAATATAATTACAGTAGAATTGACATTTATGATACTGGTATAGTTATTGCATACTACCACTACAAAATGCTCACTGCCTCCACCACTTCTTCTAGTCTACATCTTCATTTTATCCCCTGCAAAACTACTTGATAATCTGAGTTTTGTAACAAAGCCAGAAGATTATAGTAGGGTAATTTTAAAATTGAAGTCTAGTAGAGGATGGAATATTCTTTTGGCACATGAAGTAGAAACTAGTTCTAATAAGTTGATGCAAACTTATAATATCTGACCCACATGAAAATCTAGGCTTAAGAGAAAAGGCTGCTAATTGGTCTATTTTTTTCTTTAAACATTCTGAATAGTAGGGTACTGGGAGACAAATCTAGTGGTAGAAGACATATCTAGTATATATGAGGCATCAAGATTGATCTCCCCACTGCAACCACTCTACTACCCCCACTACTCATAATGAGCCATACTCTGGTGCCAGGTCTGAGCACTGAACTAACCAAGCCTCCAGCTAGTAGCCCTGCCTTCATTCTACTTTCATTGCAGAGTGTGGCTTTATAAAATTTTTTATTAGCAAATAGGCATAAAATATCTACTCACTAATTTACATGAATTCTCTGTGAAACTGTCAATATGACTATGGCAGAGGGTAATGCAGAAAATCCATGACCACATTCCAGATACCTGTACTAAAAACTTATCTTCATATTGATTGAGTGAGTGCTAAGTGCCAAAAATTAATTCACAAAGTCTTCACTGAAGCCTTTACTTACTCATCTACCCAGGGACAATGAGTCTAAATCTATGACTTCTGGGCTCACCCATATGGGGCAACTCAAGTCTAGTGAGACAATGACATTGTTTCTCCAGGAGGTATCTTTGGAAAAACCAAGGGAACTACCAAATAAGGCCACATGTTTCCAGACCTATGATCAGAACCAGATCTTCAGTCAGAACTGGACAGTGATACCATGTCTGCAGCCAGAATTGGACTGTGGTACCAGGTCTTGAATCCATCCTCTGCTGGTGAGGAAGAGGGAAAAAAGAAAAAGAAGAAAAGCGGAGGAAGTCCCATTGCTGTTGCACCCAAAGAGCTCATGAGCCAAACCCTAACAATCGTTTTTTCCAAAACCCTGCCCTCAGTAAGAAGTCCCTGGTGACCAATGCAAGTGGATGCATAATGCCCCTCCCAGAGAACATTGCTCCCCATGGTGACTGTCTCCAACTATATTCCATACAGTTAACTCCATACCTTCCTATCTTTTGGAGAAATTTTAGATTCAGAACAAAATTGAGCAGAAGTTAGTGATCTGTCAAATGCCAACCCCAAGTTCTCACATGTACTGTCAATGTCTCCCATCAGAGAGGTCCAAGCAATACTCTGACAAGTTGTATCACCCACAGAGTACAGAGGTTACACTTGGATTTGTTCCTGGAGTGGTGTGTTCTCTGGGTGTGGACAAATGTGTAGGTATCATGTATATGTGCATGTATTATTATATATCTACCATACAGAGCAATTTCAATGGAGGCCAAAGAGATAGCACAGGGTAGAGGAGAGTGCTTTTTCACATTCAGAACTCTGGTTTGATCAATTATACCACATAGTCCCCATGAGTACCACCAAATAGAGCACTGGAGGCCCCTGAGTTCTGTGGGACCCAAGAACAACCACCTCCTGTGTCTTAGCATTGAACTATTGGGCCAGGTTGGCAAGTCTGATGGGATGGCCTTTAAGATTGGGAGGCCCTCTAAAAATAACAAAGCTATACTCATTAAAACAGCATGGTATTGGAATAAAGACAGACCCTCAGATCAGTAGAATAAATTTGAGTATTCAAAGAATGTTCCCCAGACATACAATCAACTAATATTTGATAAAGGGGTAAAAAATGCAAAATGAAGCAAGGAAAGCCTCTTTGACAAGTGGTGTTGGCACAACTGGTCAACCTCTTGCAAAAATGTGAATTCAAACCTTCATCTAACGCCATGCACAAATGTCAAATCCAAATGGATTAAAGACCTTGGTATCAGACCCAAAACCATAAGATAAATAGAACAGCATGTAGGTAAAACACTCCATGACACTGAGACTAAAGGCATCTTCAAGGAGGAAATAGCACTCTCCAAACAAGTGGAAGCAGAGGTAAAAAAATATGGGACTATATTAAGCTGAGAAACTTCTGCACCTCAAAGAAAATAGTAAGTAGGATATAAAATCCATTCACAGAATGGGAGAAACTATTCACCCAATACCTATCAAATAAGGAGCTAATATCAAAAATATACAAGGTACTGACAGAACTTAACATGAAAAAAACATCTAACCCCATCAAAAATGGGGAGAATAAATGAACAGATACTTCCTCAAAGAAGAAATACAAATAGCCAAAAGACACATGAAAAAATGCTCCACATCACTAATTATCAGTCAGTTGAGTGCAAGACAAGTGCTTTTACCCCTGCACTATCTGTCTGGCACAAAGCTGCAGTTTCATTAATGTGTCATTATTATTGCTACTTACAACCACCACCACCACCACCATCAAGATACTTGACTTTCTGTCACCTCTAAAGTTCTTCTTGTGCTATCCATCAAAGCTAACTGTATCTTCCTTTCCCCAATTCTGAATGTTTGTGATCACAAATTTATCACCTTTTTCATAATTGACACATATATAGATTTTTTTGGTTTTGAGCCCACACCCATTTGACGCTCAGAGGTTACTCCTGGCTATGTGCTCAGAAATCGCCCTGACTTGGGGGGACCATATGGGATGCTGGGGGATCAAACCGCGGTCCATTCCTTGGCTAGCGCTTGCAAGGCAGACACCTTACCTCTAGCGCCACCTTCCCGGCCCCGATATTTTTAATGTTATTAAGTTGTTAAGTGTTAACAATGTAAATATTAAGTTGTATTGTACATTTTATATTATTTTTAAATTCAAACTTATTTCTCTTTATTCCTTTGTTCTTTCTGATTGTTATTCCTGTTGGTTTGGGTGTTTCTGGTTTTTTTTTTTTTTTTTGCCTTCTAATTTAATTTTGTATGCTCTGAGTTTGTTTTTTTAGTTTTCTCAGTCCTGGCTTCTTAAACTATGAGTCATGACCCATATGGATGCTACAACTTTAAAACATTCTTTCTAAAATAAATTATTTTGTGATTTATTATCAGTAGATTTTTGCTTTGTGTACCTATTTTATAAATCCAGGATCATGTAAAACTTTTTAGGCAGCTAAAACGTTCTCTGGTGGAAGAAGTTAATTATCCCTGATCTTAGTGACATTTATAGATGCCGCTATTGGCATTTTACTCCTTTAACTTAAGTACAGAAACATATACTTAAGTTCCTTTGCTTGCCCCCACTTAATAATATATTATGTCTTATATAAAAGTTGAGTAGCACATCAGATAGTTTCTTTGTTTCAATCATAAATTAAGATTAAGAATTCATGAGATGAAGGGCATATCTTTTTTTTCTTACTTAATTTTGGGGTTTTGTTTGTTTTGGGCTAACATAGTAGTGCTCAGGGCTTACTCCTGGCTCTGTGTTCAGGATGCTCAGGGCTTACTCCTGGCTCTGTGCTCAGGATCATCTCTCACAAGCTCAGGGGACCAAATGGGATGCCAAGAATCAAACCCATGTGCCAAATGCAAGGCAAGTTCTCTACCCTCTGTGGTATCTCTGATCCTTAAATTAATCATTATATTGAGGTAGCCTGGTTTACAGTAGTATTCGTATAGGCTATACATTTGCAATGTTACTGTACCACACCCATTTCCAAAATACTAATATTCTTCAAACACTGTGTCTAAATTTTTTTATGTGCCACCTTTCCTACCTCTCTTCCCATGTCCTTCCCTTCCCTGTGCTACTTCATAGCATCAGTTCTGTTATTAGAATGTAAATTTAGATTTTATTGTACATTGTCTATTCCTTAGCTTTGTTTCTTTATATACCACTCATGAGTTAGTTCATTCTGTACTTTTCTTTCTCCTTCCTAGCACGACACTTTCTAATGTTGTTATAGAAAAGTATGAGTTGCTTTTATAGCTAAGTGGTATTCCATTGTTTATGTATACAACAAATACTTTTGTTTTGGAGGGAATGAGAAAAGAACATCCAGTGTTGCTCAGGGTTGTGAGTTTATAGACTTAGATCCTCAAGGCCTTTAATATGTTTTAAATTAACTTTTGTGTGGTATGAGATATGGGTCATTTTCCTTTTTTGCATGTTATTAACTGATTTTCCTAGCATCATTTGTTCATGAAAATCTGCTTTTTCTACTTTATGCTTTTGTTGTTTTAAATCAACTGTGTATAAACAGAAATATAGACTAATAGTAAATCATATTTATATGATATAAACAGAGACTAAGAGTAAATACATATATAGTATGTATGCAACATATATATACATACATATGTACATATTTCTGGACTCTAAATTCTATTTCTTAGTCTAAGAGCTGTCTTTTATTTCAGTACCACACTATTTTATCATAGCTCTACAGAATAGTTTAAAGTAATGGACTTCAATGTTGTTCATCATTTTTTAAAAGATTGCTTTGGCTATTTAAGGATTTTATGATTGCATACAATTTTCATTTTTATTGGCTTTTTGTCCTTGCCATTGGAAATCTGAGATAGCATTAATCTGTATAATATTCTGTATAATATAATAATCTGTATAATATTCTGGGTAGAATGGTCATTTTAGAGGTGTTAATTTTTTTGTTGTTGTTCTATTTATGGGCCACACCCATTAACATTCAGGGTTTACTTCTAGCTATGCAACTCAGGATCTTTACTGGTAAAGGTTGGAGACCATATAGGGTGACAGGGATCAAACCAGGGCTGAACACATGCAAGGCAACTATACACCTTTTCTTTCTTTCTTTTGTTTTTTTTTTTGTTTTTTTTTGTTTTATTTTGTTTTTGGGCCACACCCAGCTGTGCTCAGGGGTTACTCCTGGCCATCTGCTCAGAAATTGCTCCTGGCAGGCACGGGGGACCATATGGGGCACCGGGATTCGAACCAACCATTTTAGGTCCTGGATCGGCTGTTTGCAAGGCAAACACCACTGTGCTATCTCTCTGGCCAACTATACCACCTTTTCAACTGGCATTAATTCTTTAAACTCATAAGTGTGTAATATTTTGCCATTTCTTGTGTCTTCTATTTATTTTAATTGTGACTTACAGTTTTTTATGTACATACAAGTTCTTTACCTATTTGGTTGACTTGATTTCTCTTGAACTTTTTTTTGGACACAATGGTATTTGAAAAAAATTTTATTCTCTTCTATGTAATTATCTGCATGTAAGAATGCTACAGATATTTATGTTTTAGTTTTATAGCTCATTGTTTCTCTGTACATATTTATTGCTTCTGAAGGTATTTTTTTGTACAATCGTTAGGTTTATTTCTCAGTGCAATATGTCATCCATATCTTTAAGTAGCTTAAATTTTTTTTCCAATTTGAATCCCTTTTTCTTTCATGCCTAGGTAATCCTATGCAATTTGTATACAATTGTATATATTACAGTTATGTATTACAAATTGTAATCTATACACCTAGGTGTAGCTAGGTAATCCAATACTTTATTGAAAAATAGTGGTGATAATGTACTTATTTTTCTTGCTTGATCTTAGAGGAAAGACTTTCATTTTTGCCATTAACTAAATCATTAATAATACTTTTGTTATACATGTCTTTTACTATATGAAGCTGGTTTCTTCTATCCTCATTTTGGCCTTTCCTCTTATGGATGTGGTATATCACATTAGTGGACCCATGTATAGAATCCTTATACTTATTGAAAAAATTTCATTTCATCACTGTTTATATGCATTTTTGTTCATTGGACACAAATTCATTGGCCTGTAATTTTCTTTTTTTTTTTTAAATATTCTTGGTACTAGGATATTGTTGGCTTCATAGAAAATGTTAGGAAAATTTATTATATCTTCAGCCATTTGAAAGAACATGAGAGATATATGTAATAAATTCATTTTGAGGTTTATAATAACTCATTAATGAATCCTTCTTGACCTAAGCTTTTGCCTTGAATACTTTTTAAATTTCCATAGTAGCTTTTGATGAGTTCAGGTGTAGTTCTGGGTGATTGTATGATACTAAAAATCCACTTGTTTCTTGTAAGTTCTCTAATTTAGTGGTATAAAGTTGTTTGTAGTAATCTTAAATGATTTTTCTATATTTCTCTGCTACTTACTCTAAAGTTTCCCTGTCATTTCTGATTCAATTTATTAAAGTTTTCTTTCTTTTATTCTACAGAGTCTTGCTAAGAAATTGTTGATCCTTTTTCTCTTTCTAAAAAAAAAACAACCAAGATTTGTTTAACTGATTTGATTTTTGTGCCTTTTAATTTTCTATACAATTTATTTCTGCTCTAGTATTTTTTTTTTTTTTACCACTCAGACTGCAACCTCCCTCTACCCCTTCCAAAGGAAGGGAAGAACAATCATCAATGGCCAAAGGCAGTCGCAGAAGTGACACCTAAAGCTGGCTTCTCGCTCAGGAGAGGACGCTCTGGTTCCTCCTCATGGTTTTGTGTGCTCTACACGATCAGAGAAACTTTTCTAGTTACATACTATAGAAATGATCCCTGAAAGTATAGTCTTTCTAGTATTTTTATGACCTTTTTTCTTATTTGGGGCCTCATTTGTTGTTCTTTTCCTAGTTTAATAAGATGTGAGTTTGAGTTATTTATTTGAACCCCCAACTTTTTTCCAAAGTTGCTATGACTTTTCATCAATACTGCTGTTGTTATGTTCCTTGTGTTTTGATAGCTTATGTTTTTTTTTTCCTTTCTCTCATATTTTTTCACTTATTTTTACTTTTACCCAACTGTTAGTAATACATCTTTGAGTTTCCAAATGTTTGGGGTAATTCTGTTGTGGTGGTTTTGAGGCAGCATCTCCCAAGCTGTGCATAGGAGGCTTTGGCCCTCTCGTCATGACTCTTGGTCAGCTGGAATGATTGCTGCTACATCATGATGTAGCTACATCTATATGGAAATGGTGGACTGGGGGCTTGGGGGAGAAAAAGTACAGTGGTTAAGGCACTTGTTTTTTATGTGGCCACCATGGGTTTGAACCCAGCACCCCATATGATCTCCCTGAGCCCGCAAAGAGTAATTTCTCTACACAGAGCTAGACAACAGTAAGCACTGAACAATTCAGAGTGTGGCCCAAAATTTAAAAAAAATTATTTTAAACTGACGATATGATACTACTTGGGTACAACAGTACTAAATAAACAATACCTGTAGAATAAAGAGATTTATCAGAGTTTTCCCTGGAAAAATACCAGACTAAGTTAGTTATATAGATGTATTTGCTCAAAATTTCTGTGAACAAGTAAGCAAATATTTCTGTAGAAATGAAGAATTTCAAATATATTTATGAAGCCAAAAAATACAAATACCTGGGGCCGGGCGGTGGCGCTGGAGGTAAGGTGCCTGCCTTGCCTGCGCTAGCCTAGGACGGACCGCGGTTCGATCCCCCGGCGTCCCATATGGTCCCCCAAGAAGCCAGGAGCAACTTCTGAGCGCATAGCCAGGAGTAACCCCTGAGCGTCACAGGGTGTGGCCCCCCAAAAAAAAATACAAATACCACAACTTACTAACATATGAGCCATTCTTATTTGTGAATATTAATGTAAAAGTCATACATAAATAAAAATAATTCAGGAAAATATAATATAACTAAAACAATAAGCCAAAACCAGGTAAGTTTTATATGAGAAGATAAAATGGTTCCATCTTAAGAAATGTATTAGTGTACATATGTGGGTAGCAGCAGCTTGGAGCCAAAGAGACAAAACATTAATCAAGCCCCATTCCTTGCACATAGCAGACCCGGGTGACATCCTGGCATTTTATATATACTTCTGAGCACCATCGGGTGATCCCTGAGTAAAGATCTAGGAATAAACTTTGAGCATAGCCAGGTGTGCACCCGCCCCCCGCAAGATGTCTGAAGTCAGTTGTAAAAAAAAACAAGCAAACTATTCCGCAAAATTCCTAATCAATTCTCATAGAGAAAAAAATGACACAAATTGTCAAATTATCACTAAAAGACTTGACTGCCATTTGCTGCCACTTCTTTCTCAATTCCGTCGTTTTTCTGGAATCATTCTCAATTCAGTTAGTTTTGTTTTTGGTTATCCAAAATAGTGCTCTTTGCTACATCTGCAGTTGAGTTGCACATAGCACAACTAAATTACTTTGCTCAAAAGTAGAGAAGGTGAAACCAAAGGATCTGGAGTGCTGATAGTACAGACAAGCTGTTCTTACATCAAAAATGTGCATAGCACCAGAAATCCTTAGAGCTTCCCTAAAAATGATTGTGACCATTTTAGACACAGGAAACTGAGACCAAGAAAAGGAAGGGACTTAGCTTGAAGTCACACAATTATCATATACTTGAAACTGAATTTGAAGCCTGGTCAGACTCTTGACACACTGTGTGTCATTTTTACACTGGATTTAAAGAATGACATGTTAACCAGAAGTTCCATTCTTCTACTGCACATGACCCCAGTTTAAAATAGTCTGCCAGAGCCAGGGCCATAGTACAGGGAATAGGATGCTTTCCTTGTACATGGCAAACCCAGGTTCAATCCCAGTATCCCACATGGTCCCTGAGCACTGCCAGGGTAGTGAGTACAGAGCCAGGAATAACTCTGGAGCACAGCTGGTGTAGCCCCAAAACAAACAGAAAAAAAAAAAGTCTGTCATTCTCTTTTATGACTGACCCAGCTTCAAACCCAGGCATCCTATATGATCCCATATGGGGTAATTCCTGAGTGCAGAGCCAGGATTAAGGCCCAACATTGTTGGATATGGTTCCCATGCCTCCCCAAAAGTATGTTTTATAAAATTTTTTTAAATTCCATAATGTAGACTGTATCCTTCTTAGTTCAAATATTGTTTACATTATGGTTAAAATGGGGAAGATTCTCTTGTTATATACTTTATGCCTTTAAGAATTTCATTTTTTTTCTAACTAGCATTGTTGTACTAAGTGAATTCTAAGGATTCTCTAAGACTTTATTTCTTTTGTTCTTTTTTTTCAAAATCTCTTTTCTGGTCTCCTGAAAATATACATTTTTGTTATACATTCTGTGTAGAAATAAAATTTCTAGTAATATGGGAGATGAATGTGTTAGAGTCGCAGCACATATTTCAGCTGCACTATTAGCATTTTAGTTAATGGGAGTTTATTGTTCCAGTTTTAGTCATTATAATATACTCCTGCTTAATATTGCATGATCCATGAGTTACTATAAACTTGGTTCAACTTGGAGTGCTGATAGAACATGAAATGAAGCATCTTGTTTGAATGTTGCATTTGTTTTGCATTTAACAAATTAGTGTGTTGACATTTGTCACTGATGGATTTCATTATTTACTGAAAGGGTTTTTAGGGGATTTGACAGCATGAATGGTTTGTCCTGCAGACTTTTGAGAATTGATAAAAACATCTTTGTTCTTTGTACAAAAGCACAACAGATAGCTAATTGATGGGTACATAAAAAGGATGGCTTGTGTAGCTGCAACATAAAATAAAATTGTAGAAAAAGCTTTGAGTTGCTATTTAGGCATTTATGTCATTTCTTCCTCTCATTTATTTTTATCTAACTAAAGATGGTGCTTCTAAAGAGCAATTAATGATTATTTTTTAGTAAATTTGAAATATGTCTTTCATTTTTAAATTTTAATTTTGGCAGGTGGGCTTACATCCAGCAGTGTTCAAGGACTACTTCTGGTTTTGCACTCAGGAGATTATTTTAATAGTCCTCATGGGGCCATGTGTAGTTAATGGTTTTGAAACTAATCTGCTGCATGCAAGGCAAGCGTTGTAACCCCTTTACTATTGCACCTATCTCAGTAATGCTTTTATATACTCCCTTTGCATATTGTAGATACTTTCATAATGTAAAAGTTGTCATTGTAGAGATTGCATTAGAAAGTTGCTTAAACTCTCTACATTGAGGCAGGTAGATAATACAGGGATTAAAGTGCATTCCTTATAGTTCACCAATCTTTGTTCAAATTCCAGCGCCTTCCCTTTGGGTTGGATATGACCTGAACCTCTTCATTTAAAACACTTGCATATCAGAAGTAAGGTGGGAGGGCTAACCTGTAGATGACAAAATATGAGTGTATAGAACAAGAAAAAAAAATGTGGCTTAACCTTAAAATTATGGTTTAGCCAAAAAAGTAAAAATACATGTTCTGTCATTTCCTTTTTTTGTAGTTACATTAGGGATACAGCAGGAAATTTCCAGCAGGGATATGCAAGAACTAGCAGGGGAGGGGAAATCATTTGACTGACTTACTGAGAAATTCAAAGTCCCGTGCGTTGCCCTCTTCTCCTATGGCTGTGATATCCATGAGAATACCAGTCCATGCCTTTTGGTTCTTGAATGTTTTCAAGAAACCTAACAGTGTGCGGCTGACACTTTGGTGCTGAATGAATGTATGTCTGAGCTTCTGTGTTTGTCTGAATCTTATTGATAAGCCCAATCTTGTCTTAGAATTTACATTTCCGGGCCTGGAGAGATAGCACAGCGGCGTTTGCCTTGCAAGCAGCAGATCCAGGACCAAAGGTGGTTGGTTCGAATCCTGGTGTCCCATATGGTCCCCTGTGCCTGCCAGGAACTATTTCTGAGCAGACAGCCAGGAGTAACCCCTGAGCACCGCCAGGTGTGGCCCAAAAATCAAAAAAAAAAAAAAAAAAAGAATTTACATTTCCTAAATGATATTGCTTTTTTAACCATGATATGGTCCCACTGGATTTGTTCCGAGTGCCATTATGAAAACAACTGGGTCTGAGTTCCAGCTCCCCAATACACAGACTGGCTTTCCAGACCAGGTTTTTCCTCATTCTGTGTTTTGGGTCTCTCACCTAGAGGAGGAAATCTTGCAAATCTTACAAATCTCAGGAAGCTGCTGAGACTCAAGAAAAAAGAGAAACAGAAGATTAGCGAGGAATCAGTAAAGATTGCAATGGATATTCCACAGTTTATTAATGGATACTCTGAACAACCATTGATTGGAGTTTATTAAGAAAAAATATAATTCTTTTTTTTTTTCTGAGTGACATAAATGGCTATGGTTTGGGAGAAGGAGGTCACACTTGTCATTACTCAAGAGGTTACTCTCTGGTAATCAGGAATTGCTCTTGGCAGTGCTTAGAATTCATGCAGTGCCCAGGAATGGGGTTGAAACCCTGGGCTACCTTTAGGTTAATTCTAGGTGTGAAATAAAGGTTGGCACACAGAAAAACTGATCTGAGCTGGGGCATCAATAAACATACTCTTAACTACAGGGTTTGCTTCTGCAAACATGTCAACATATAAAGTAAAATACTAATACAGACCCTCATTGTGCAGTTCAACTTTTTTTTTGTTTTGTGTTGGGGGCCATTCTTGGCAGGACTTGTTCAGGACTTAGTTCTAGTTCTGCACTCAAGAATCACTCCTGACAGTGCTCAGGGAACAATATGGGATGCTGGATATTGAAACCATGTTGGCTGTGTTGAAAACAAGTGCCCTGTCCCCTGTTACTACCACTCTAGCCCCGTGCATGCAATTTATCTTAATAGGTTCAAACCTACAATGTGTGTGATTATGTGGACAGTTCAGCTTTGTGACCTCTTCTGTAGCTTCTCATGTATCCCTTAGCTAATTACCTGAGAGCTTTTTCTGATTTGCTTTTATTTTGTTGTAATCGTCATGGTGTTGAGGGCTGAGGGGAATATCAGGCCTGGGGTCAATCTCAGGATCTCAGACCTTCGTAGTATGTTTGTCCTCTACCACTGTGTCACATTATGGCCCTAGGATTCTCTGAAGTATTTAGAGCTGAGGAGCAGAGGGACCTGCTACTTGTCTTCCTGAGTTGCAGGGCAAAGCATCCCTGACTACTGAGTTTATTTCTAGGGAAGTGGTGTGAATGAGAAAGGTCTATCTTGTGTACCTAATAAATGTGCACATGGGTGTGTGCATATATGGCAGGCATGCAGTCATATGTAAGCATAAGTACATTTGGACATGCATGACCTATCAGGTGTTCCTACCCAGACCTCAGATGTCAGTGGAACTTTGGGGCACTCTAGTCCCTTCAGTCACATAAGGTTGACAATGAGGTTGACAATCAAATCTGCAAGCAGAAAGATTCGTGTTTTTCCTATGCTTCTGACAGAGATGCATTTGTTTGACTAAGTGATGACAGCATGATACAGAGCTGCTTCCCTGAAAATATGGGGGCTGATGAGCAGGCCTCATGCCTGTTGGCAGCTTCAGTTTTCTTTCTTTGCAGTTTGGATGTTGAGGTTTCCAGCTCTCAGAATACTCAAAATTTTCCACTTTTCCACTTTTCCAGACAGGGAAGGTATAAGATCCCAGGCTCCTCGGACAAGTGCCAGTATGGTTGGCTTTTTTTGTTTTTTATTTTCAATGGAAAGTCATTTTTCCTCTCAGATTGCTTAACACAGCAGAAGATTCTGGAGAACAGAGGATCCCACTGTTTGCTTCTGGCTTTCTGACGTCATTTGTCTGTGGTGGGTTCCCGCACACTGCTGCCGCTCAACCACACCATTGCATAGATTGAAAAAACACACCTCAGTCTAGCAGGCCACCTAAAGAAGCAATTTGGCTCAGGAAGTCCACCAAATATACCAGTGGAGAGAGCCATTCCAGCTGTAGGAATAAAGTCCTCTCTCAGTCCCCACTAGAAAAATGAAATGTTCATGAGAAATGTGAAAAATTAGTTCTAAACCTGCATTTAAATGTACTTAGTGGTCACAGAAAAGGAAAAACTTTAGATTTCTCTGTGTTAACAGCAAGAGAGATTGCCTGGTAGGTTTCAGTATCCTTTTTGTGTGCTGCAGACCCTGGTTTTATTCTAAGACTGCTTATAGGCCCTCAAGCCTGCCAGGAGTGACCCCCCCAGAAGAAGCATGCCAAGACTGGCCATTGTACAATGCCAGCTGTAGCCAAAACCAAAATTTTTAAATTAAAAAAAATGTTTGGGGCCAGAGAGATAGCATGGAGGCAAGGCGCTTGCCTTTCATGTAGAAGGTCATCAGTTCGAATCCGGAGTCCCATATGGTCCCCCGTGCCTGCCAGGAGCAATTTCTGAGCAGGGAGCCAGGAGTTTCCCCTGAGCACTGCCGGGTGTGACCCAAAAACCACAAAAAAAAAAACACAAATGTTTACTGGGGATGGAGAGATAGCATGGAGGTAAGGCGTTTGCCTTTCATGCATAAGGTGATTGGTTTGAATCCTGGCATCCCACATGGTCCCCCGAGCCTGCCAGGAGCGATTTCTGAGCATAGAGCCAGGAGTAACCCCTGAGCGATGCTGGGTGTGACCCAAAAACCAAAAAAATAAAAAATGTTTACTGTGTATCATGGTGGGTACTTGACTTCTGTTCTTTGACTCAGCTGTATCAATCACTAGACATAAAACCTTCAGGGGCAGTGAAGAGCTAAGAGAGCTGGAGTGCATACTTATTGCAGGAGCACATGGAGGTTGACTCCTGGCACTCATGGTCTCCCAAATACCTTTGGATATGGCACACAAAGAAACATACAATAGCCTCAATAGCTGACAAGTGTTGGTTTTTTATCACTAAGACGCCCATGCCTATGAAGAATGTAGGAGAGGAGTAAAGCAGAGCCTCTGGGAAGCTGACTATATTGATCACACAAAGTGAAAGTCCAGGGTGTTGGGCACAGAGATAGTATAGCAGGTAAAGTAACTTGCCTTGCCCTGAGCAGCACAAGAGGTAAACTCAAAACTGGGGGGGGGGGAAGGAAAACCCAATCTATCCATCTGAAATGCATAAATATGGTGCATTGAAAATTTATTAACACAAATGTTTTGCTCCTTTTGAGCATTTAAATATCAGAGGGCTACATTTATAAGTAGAATTTGTAAGTTCTTTTTTTGTAAGAGAAAAATTATTCCGACAAGTGTCTGACTATGTTTTGAAGTGATTCGTCTTCAAATACCTACTATGTAGTAAATTCTGTGCAGCCAAACTTTCTCACCAAACCAGGCAACATTGTCCATGAGCTTATGGAATCACACATTCCAACTTTAATCCTTCTGTTGCCAGGTAATCTAAGGTTGCACTGTGAGGCACATGTGGAGAAAATCTGGGCCCCTTCAAACTGTGAGTCAGGGCTGTTCTCAGAGGAACTGAGGTCATGGTTATTAGTATTTTATTTTATATGTTGGCGTGTTTGCAGAAGCAAACCTGTAGTTAAGAGTATGTGCATTGTGGGTCCGGGAAGGTGGCACTAGAGGTAAGGTGTCTGCCTTGCAAGCGCTAGCGTAGGATGGACTGCGGTTCGATCCCCTGGCATCCCATATGGTCCCCCCAAGTCAGGGGCGATTTCTGAATGCATAGCCAGGAGTAACCCCTGAGCGTCAAACAGGTGTGGCCCAAAAACCAAAAAAAAAAAAAGTATGCGCATTGATGCCCCAGCTCAGATCAGTTTTTTTTTTTGTGTGCCATCCTTTATTTCACACCTGGAATTACCTAATGGTAAGTTTTCAGAACTTTCAAAAAAAGAAGACAAAAGAATTGAGAGAATAAGAGAGAAAAGAAAGAAGGAAAAGCTGAAAATAAACAAGGGCCATGTTTGCTGGGTTTGGTCTTTTGTTTGATTTTTGTTTCTTTTTCTTGTTTTGTCTATTTGGTTGTCGTTGGTTTTAGGTTTTTGTGTTGTTGTTGTTGTTGTTGTATTTTTGTTATGATTTTCTTTTTTTCCCTTTCTTTTTTTTAAATTGATATTTATAAACTCTAGGTGGACTCCTCCCTGTTTTTTGTTTTGTTTTTTCTTTTTTCTTTTCCTTTTCTTTTTTTTTCAAACAGAACCACATAAATTGAATCATCTTGTTCTACCTTATAAATTGAGAGAGAAAAAATGGATGGTACCAGAATCAAACAGTAGTATGAACATTGAGTAGAAATAAAAAATGATCAAACTTAAACACCAAACCCAAAGTCAGCGACAACAGAATTGATACTCAATCTTCAATAAGCTATACATAGACGGGACTAGTTATACTAGCAGTCCCGGGGGCAAAGGAGAGGAATGTTGGGAACAGGGTTGGAGGGAGGACACCATTGCTGGTGGGAATACCCCTGATCCAATGTCACTATGTACCTTTAGTATTACTGTGAAAGAATTGTAATTCACGTTGGTCACAATAAAAATTATTTAAAAAATGAATAGAGGCCAGAGAGATAGCATGTAGGTAAGGCATTCGCCTGCATGCAGAAGGACAGTGGTTCAAATCCCGGCATCCCATATAGTCCCCTGAGTCTGCCAGGAGTGATTTCTGAGCATAGAGCTAGGAGTGACCCTTGAACGCTGCCAGCTGTGACCCAAAAACAAAACAAAACAAAACAAAACAAAACAAACAAACAAAAAAGAATAAATCAAAGTTAAAGAAAAAGAAAAAAACCTGAGGCCGGAGTGGTGGTGCAGCGGTAGGGTGTTTGCCTTGCACGCTGCTGACCCAGTACAGACCTGGGTTTGATTCTCGGCGTCCTGTATGGTCCCCCAAGTCAGGACTGATTTCTGAGCACATAGCAAGGAGTGTCACTGGGTGTGGCCCAAAAACCACCCCCCCGCCAAAAAAGAAAACCTAACAGACTTCTACAGTCAAGAAATTTGCTCACAGGACAGAGAAGATAGCACAGCGGTAGGCCGTTTGCCTTGCAAGTAGCCAATCCAAGAGGGACGGTGGTTCGATTCCCAGCATCCCCTGTGCCTGCCAGGATCGATTTCTGAGCATAGAGCCAGGAGTAACCCCTGAGCGCTGCTGCTGGGTGTGACCCTCGCCCCCCCCCCCCCAAACAGAAATTTGCTCAAAGCCAGAGAGGTAAGGTACTTGCCTTGACCCAGGATCTATCTCTACCACTACATATGGTCTTCTGAGCTCTGCTAGAAGTAAGTTCTGAGAAAAAAAAATGCAGTTCAACTTTTAGGGGGAAAGATGAAGACTCAGGCTCCTGTGCTGGTGTTATATTTATAACCCAATAAATATGCTGGGTTTTGTCTCTAGTCTCATATTACAGAACATCATCAATATTCTATTGAAAGATATTACAGAAAATGTGTTAGTGGATACTATTGCTATGACTATCCCTTGAGATAATTTTGGAAATAATTGATAGAGCCCTGGGACATACCTCTGGACCTTGGTCTGGGCTTTCCCATTGGAACTGGTGAATTTACTGGTTCTCCTTTCCTGCAATTCTTGTCTTATTTGACCTGCAGGTGTGTTTCACAGGGATTTTCCGGGAGACAATGTCACTGCTGATGGCTTCTTTTCAAACTGTCTTGGCAATTAAAAAAAGTTTTGCTCCTAGAGGTGGGGGTGACTGCTGAGTCGCCCCTTGCCACTCTCTCCTCCCTGCTTCTTAAAGCTCCACTGGCTGTGTCACAGTAGATGATGTAATTTCAGGCATCATGCAATTTTCCAGCTGGCCAGGATGGAAAACTGGGTTATTCTTGTGACACATGTTCTACTGTGTTTGAAAAAAAAAATGAGGCAGACATGGATATATGACAGTATCTGTTATGTTTTTACAGGTGTGGCTGAGGGGTGTAAGATCACTTTCACTTGAAACAGGAATGTGATTCTATGGCAAATGCCAATTAAACAAAAATGTTTAAGAAATTGAATATATGTATGTGAATATATAAGCATATATACATATATGTAATTAGTCTTGGGAATTAGATTAGAGGATATTCAACTTGAAGGACCAGGGCCCACTTACCAGTGTTTGGTCTTATTTCTATCTGCTGAATGATAGGACTCTGGCATAAAACTGGCCATGAATTCTCTGTGAAGAAAACAGAGACTTCCCAATTGTCTTTTTTCTTTGTGTGTTTTTTAACTTTTCATTTACATATTTTAGGTGTATGTCTTGTTGGAGATATACAACTGAATTATACTGTTTTAACAAGCACCCAATCAAAAAACAAAATATGGGCAGCTATAGACTGAAGTGCTCGCATGGGCTATAGGAGACCAGAATACTCTGGCTGGCTTTGCATAGTTCTTCTGGCACCAACAGGAAATACACCGAAGCTCAGAACTTGGAGTGCCATGGGGTAGGACCCAAAAGTGAAAAAGCAAACAAAGCTGAACATGGTCATTGTCCTATGACCCTCCAATGCGCCCTTCTAGTTACTTCCCACAGGGATTGATCTCCTGACTTTCAACAATAGATTTATCCCAGTGAGGCTCATGTCAGACTCTAACCTACAGAACTATATGATCTTTTTCTGTAGGTTTTTTTTTTTTTTTTTTGGTTTTTGGGCCACACCCAGTGACACTCAGGGGTTATTCCTGGCTATGTGCTCAGAAATTGCTCCTCGCTTGGGGGACCATATCGGATGGCAGGGGATCGAACTGCAGTTCATCCTAGTCTAGCATAAGAAAGACAGACAGAGGCCTTACTGCTTGCGCCTCCACTTCAGCTCCATTTTTCTATTGTTTTACTCTCTAAAACAGAGAGTAAAAGAAGCAGGAATGCCAAGAGGCAGACTCACATCCTGTCCCCAAATTGTTTTCAATGCATCATAGTATGGGGCAAGAGAAATAAACTTAAGGCACATGCTTGCAAGTGGCTGGTCTCTTTTCAAGAAAGATCCCAGTGCACAAAGATACTGAGCCCTGTTGGGTATGACTCCAATCCTCCCATTTTCCCAAAAACATATCCATAGTAGACAGTACTGCCTTTTAATTTGGCTTGTACAAGTGATGTTCCAGTGCTGGCCAGTTTTAGACTAAGTTGAAAATGAATGGAATATATCTTTGAAGTATCTTTATTCACTCTCCTCTCTCACCATCCCTACATTCAGAAAGCTTTCTAGCTAGTTAAATGTGTGCGAATTTCTAGAAAGAAAATATTCCATCTAGAAAAAAGATCTGAACTGTTCAAATGTTTTATTTCTTAAAACATGCCATCCTAAAAGAGGGCACATGGATGACTAAAACACATATGAGAAGGAGAGCCACATGGGGGGGGGTGAACTCATACACACACAGGGACTCATTTTTTCTGCTCACCAGAATGATGTAAGAACTCATGTTCTTCTTCCATGTTCCTTATAGCAGTGCTCTTTCCTGTGCTTCTTACAGCAGAGGTGATTGGGTCAAGTCGTGCTATCTTGGTCTTTCCACCTCATCCCCTTATTTTCTGTCTTGCTACTTGGAGCTAAAAAGGCCACTTGTGAACCCACAATGGCAGGCATGAGGATGATGGTAAGCATAACAGATGGTGGCATGAAAATTGATAAGCCCAGACCTTGTGCTCTAGTTGAATCATCCAGTCCTAAAACCACCCTCTTTCAGGAATACAGGAGGGATTGGTGAGGGGCTGCTGAGCCCGAGCTCCTCTGAATGCTCTGCCATGTGAGTACTAAATATTGTTTCTGTTTTAGTAGCTGAGTAACCAATTGTTTTGGGTGTCTTTCAAGTCCCATGAAGCAGCTACCTAGGAACAGGAACAACTCAGAGCTATTTAGGGGAAGAATTCTTGTAATCCACCTCCAAGTTTTCACCCTGATGCACATATCCTAGGAATGATGGACCTAGGGAGTCATTTCAGAGAAACAGAGTTTAGTTACATAGTTTCAATGAAACTATGAAATGGATGTGTTCCATTTGGAGAGAAAAGATGCAGGGCTTAGGAATTTGAAAAGATTAGCCAGGGATAATGCTAGGTGGTAGAGCACACACTTTGCATTTGAGGTCCTGGGATCAATTCCTTGCATGGCAAGAAAGAGGAGGTAAGGAGAAGGAATATGAGAGGAAAAGGAAAGGAGGGAAAAGTTAACACCAGGAAAATTAGGAGAATAGAGCTTTGATTCGTGGGGTTGAGGCAATAGTACAGTTGGGAGGACAGCCCAACTTTGGGCACGCAGCCTACCTTTGTTTAATCCCTGGCATCTTGAGTAATTCCAAGAGTAACCCCTGAGCATTACCAGGTATGACCCCAAAATAATAAAACTTTCCATTTGTTCAATTTTTTAATTTAAATTTTTTAAATTTTTGTTGTTTGATGTTAGGGATGGTTTTGGGCATATGACTGGTGCTGAGGGGCTAAATCTGGCTGATTGTTCAAGAGAGCACACAGTAGCAAGGATCAAACCCAGGCCTCTTACATGGTAAGCATGCACTTTAGCCCTTTGAGTTAGCTCCTCGCTCCAGAAATGTATTAGCTTTTAATGGGAAATGTTGTTGGAATGTGAACACATTGACCCTTGGTCTTCATAAGCATGCCATAAATATGACTAATGTACTTGAAACTCAGTTATTTATGAACCCCCAACAGCCAGGTTATTCATTCTCCCTAGTGGCATTTATGATATGGAAAAAAAATACAGAGAAACTTACTTTGTAACCACTACTAAGATATTTGACCAGACAAAGGGAACACAGCAGGAGGATCATTCTAAGGGAGGTGATATAGGAACTGGAGATATTATAATATAGTAGGTAGGTCATTTGCCTTGCATGCAACTGATCTGGGTTCGATTTCTGGTATCTCATATGGTCCCCTAGTATCACCAGGAGTAATGCCTGAGTATAGAGCC
The DNA here is from genome assembly GCF_024139225.1 of Suncus etruscus. Taxonomy (NCBI): domain Eukaryota; kingdom Metazoa; phylum Chordata; class Mammalia; order Eulipotyphla; family Soricidae; genus Suncus; species Suncus etruscus. The sequence goes on from NC_064851.1 coordinate 48,944,679, forward strand.
AGGAGTAACTTAAGAGCATTGCCAGGTATAGAGTAAAAACAAAACCAGAACAAAAAAAAAAGTGATATGTATTCTAATTATTCTTAAAAAGTAAGTGATATATATTTTAATAATATTTAAAAGTAGGTGATACATATTGTGGAAGATCCTGTAAATAGTAGACAAGTAGAAGAAACAATCAGCAAATTCATTCATTTATGAAATTTTCTTATATTATACTTTCAACAAGCAAACCAATTATTTGTATCTCTAATAAGCTCTGGTTTTATTATAGGTCATTAGTGTCTGATAATAATTAAAGATAAATAAGAATTAAAGATTGTGGAAATACGAGCCCGGAGAGATAGCACAGCAGCGTTTGCCTTGCAAGCAGCCGATCCAGGACCAAAAGTGGTTGGTTCGAATCCCGGTGTCCCACATGGTCCCCCGTGCCTGCCAGGAGCTATTTCTGAGCAGACAGCCAGGAGTAACCCCTGAGCACCGGCGGGTGTGTCCCAAAAACCAAAAAAAAAAAAAAAAGATTGTGGAAATACAATAAGCCAAATTAGTTCTACCTTTAGTACTATGGAATTTATAATGAATTATGCTGACATTTATATTCCCTCCCCTTCAATGAAGCTAGCTCTTGACAAATTATTTAATAAATATAAACAAAATTCTTTTTTTTTAAGATGAATAAGATGTTAAATCCCAAAGTATGGCCTTTTCTGGATATTTGGATAGAGAAGATAATTCACTTTCTTAATCCTGCAATTCCCACTATAAAGTTTTGGCAATGGATTTTGTTTTTAAGCTAATACCAAGCTGCCACTGGATAGATCGGTGGTTCTCAGAGTTTACTTCCTGAGTCAGCTTTAACAGAGAACTTAATAGAAACAGTCTTAGGGGGACTGGAGAGATAGCATGGAGGTAAGGCTTTTGCCTTTCATGTAGAAGGTCATTGGTTCGAATCCCAGCATCCCATATGGTCCTCTGAGCCTGCCAGGAGCGATTACTGAGCCTGGAGTCAGGAGTAACCCCTGAGCACTGCCAGGTGTGACCCCCCCCCCAAAAAAAAAGAAACAGTCTTAGACCCTACCAAGCCAACTAATCAGACTCTGGAAGTCTAGGGCCTAGGTATCTTTTTCACAAGCCCATCAATTTAGCAAATTTGCATAGAACTTACACTAAAAAGATTATTTATGTGAAATTAAGATTTAAGTGGTACTTAGTATATTTATCTAGCAACCTTGCCTCTACATGATTCCAATATATACTACTGTTGATTCAATAAAATGCATGTATCAAGTTGTGTTTGAACCAGCTTTGACACCTTTGAGATAGTAGACAAATGATTGAATTGCTTTGTGATTTAGTTTACTCTTGAAAAATGAATATGCTGATCTTACCAACTCTCTGAAAGTAAAGTGATCCAATTTGGCAAGATTTGATAGGTTGTTCTGAATCTGGAAATGCTATTATCATCAATTTATATGGAATAATATTTGAGTATTATTGAGATCTCCAACAATATCCTTCAAAATCCTATCAAATTTGAACATTCTACATTTGGGTATTGAGGAAAGCCTGCATTATTTCTATCAAGAACTTGTTAGAATTAAGTAACATCCTTATGAGTTGTGTGAGGGGACAGTAAGTGCCAAGAATTTGTGATTGGGGCCTGAGCAGTGGCGCGAAGCCGTAAGGCATGTGCCTTGTTCACTCTAGCTTAGGACGACCGAAGTTTGATCCCCCTGGCGTCCCATATGGCCCCCCAAGCCAGGAGCCATTTATGAGTGCATAGCCAGGAGTAACCTCTGAGCGTCACCAAGTGTGGCCCAAAAAGACAAACAAACAAAAAAGAATTTGTAATTAACATGATTTTATTTTCTCTTTTTATCTCCCACCTCTGCTGTCAGTATCCCAATTCCTAGCACACCCTTGAGTTCAACAACTTTCTTCTGTTCTATTTTCCTAAATTTTGCTTAAGTTTGATGAAAGATAACTTTGATATTTTATACTCCAGGGCATTCTAAGAGCTTTAATATGTCTTGTAGTGGCTTGTGGTGTGGGTGCTGACCAAGAGAACTCACACTTTCCTCCTGCCAGCATCTGCCTTCAGGACTTTCCCTGTTAGTGCACAGGTGCTTTGTGAATAGGTTGTTTTTGCAAATCAGACTATGTCTGCTTTTATTGTTGCATTCAGAGCCCAGTACAGCCTTTAAGCATATTTCTGTATATTCATTTTGCCTGAATGAATCATGGGTTGTTTGCTCTCCTTTATGGAAACAACTGATGCCCTTTTCACCAGTTGGGTTTCTATGTAGTTTGGAAAATCCACAGTTTCTTCCTCTAGACAAGGAAGGAAAAGATAATTTATGGATCCAAGCAATGCTCACACCTTATTTCAAAGGAAAGGCATCACCATTTTTACTGAGGGTGGCATAAGCTGCCTGATATATTCCTTCATAAAACACTTTTCCAGATTTACACATGGCCACCAATGGCAGGCTTATATGCACAGTGAAATCAACCGAATGAACTATTAAGGTTCTTAGTTGCATCACTTTATTGCTGTTCTGGGAAGCAAAATGCATTATTTTATTAAATGAAGATTTACCCTGTATCACAGTGGAGGCTAATTTCATCATCTCTTATTTTATGAGAACAAACAGGTATAATAGAAATAGTACCATAAAAAATTTTACATGTGTTTTTATCATGACTATAAATTAATTTACAGTGCTTGAGAGATTAAGCAAATCCACATATAGTATATCTTGTGGGTGTTTCAAGAGGGATTAAAGATGCTACAACTATTGTGATTTTAAATATATGAATTTAATATACAATACAAGAACTCTGTAAAAGTGATCTCACTGCCCCACAAGTTGATAATACTAATACTAATGCTAAACATAGTACTAAATATTAATACTAAAAGAATAATCCTACCTTGGAAAATCTACACCCCTTTTATAAGAAAAATTTAAATTATATCATATATTTTTATTAACTCTGAAAACAATGTGTTTATCACAAAAATATTAAAAGAATAAAATACAAAGCTCATTTTCATATGAAATTTTAAAAATCATAAATTTGTATTTTTCACTCGAAACTTCTCTTAAGATCAAGGAGAGTTTCTAACCAGGCTTATCCTATGACAAGGGAGATATAGGCAACTCTTTGCCCAAAGAAAAGATGAGTAACTTGCAAACGCTCTTCTGAATTTCAAGAGTAGGGACATGATACAAAGAAAGCCAGGAACAATACAAAGTGGGCTGGAGTGTTGAGGAACGATATGGCCAGAGTCAGACATAGGTTCTAGCTTTCATCTGAGATTCACAATCCCCTCATTCTATGGGGTTTCCTCTCCCACATTCTTCATGCAGTCTTTAGTACATCAATCTCAATCTCAACTGTAACTCATGTTTTAATATTTTAAATGAATGCCTCCTGCTACCAATCCGAACTATTTCAGTGAGGTATACTTACGCTACAGATTATTTCTGAAAGTTTTTCTCATATTTCCCAGAATCTTACATGTACTGTTAATTTTTCTTTTCCATGCCCATAAATAATATTTTCACACCATTCTTTAACTGGAAGTAGAGAAATTAAAAAGTACACAGTGAAAAAACATGACCCTTGAATTGAAAAATATTCCATCATAGTGCCCTATTTTAACAACCCAAAGCACAGCTAGAAGGACACCAAACTTTAATGAACAACGGAAATCAGTAAAACATAAAAGTTAAATGTTGAGACTGTTAACCAACAAAAACTTAATGGGTTCTTTATAAAACCTCTAATTATTGGCAGTTTATTTTTCTACCCCGGTCTTGGAAATATTTATAGACAAATTCTTTAGACAAGGTGATATCCTCTTTCTCTAAAGAGAGGAATGGCATCAATTCATGTTTATCAGGGTTCTAAAAATAACAATTTTTCTATTAAAATAAATAATAAAATATTGATTAAAACACCTATTGAGCAAACCACATCTATCTCTTGTATCATATAATAAAATAGGATTCTGAATTTTCTCAATGCCTTTCTGACTTCTTCAAAATTGTGCTAAGGAGCCAGAGCAATAGTATAGTAGGTACACTGTTTGCCATGTATGAGGCCAACGCAACACTCCATATAGTCCCCCAATTCCTGCCTGGTTGAACCCTGTGTGCAGAGACAGGAGTAAGCAGTGAGCACTGCTGAGTGTCCACCAAATTTAAAAAAAAAGGGGGGGGGATTTTACATGGCTTAGAATAAAATGAATTTTTTGAAATGGAAAGCAGAATCAATGCTCAGTATGCCATGTGCAGTGACGATTTAACATCAGAAGAGCTTAAAAAGTTCTTAGGTGTAGGACAATAGATCTGTATAAAGTATTACCATTTTCAAATAAATTTTTCTGTGTGTATATGTTTTTAGAGAAATTTTATTTTATAACTAATTTAAAACAGCAACAATAAAAATCACCAAAAGTTCTAGTAGAACAAAAAATCATCAGAAGTTCTCTAGAATTAACAAAACTGGAGAAAACATCCGAGCAATGCTTTTGAGAATATTTAGGATGCTGTCAGGGTATTAGAGAGAGAATTATATGATATACTTAGTGTTTCTATTTGTATTTGTGTCACTGTTGGCTGTGCTTAGATCTTACTCCCAGCTCTGTGCTCAGGGATCCCTCCCGGTGATGCTGGAGTTATAGGACCATATCCAATGCAAGGATAGTCTTGGAAATTGGCTATATGCAAGGGAAGTTCCTTAACCCATCTACTTTCTCAGACATATACTTAGGACTTTTTTGTTTGTGTTTAGGGAACATCCAGCAATGCTCAGGAGCTACTTGGGCTTGGTGCCCGGGCATTACTGCTGGTGCTACTTAGGAGCCATGAGGTCAACATCCTGCCTCCAGCATGCAAGGCAAATGCTGGGCCTTTTGAGGTCTCTCTCTACTTCTGTTAATAGAAACTATATTTTTCCATAATCACAAAATAAAAGTCTCATATTTTACATGTCCCATGCCATCATTACTTTTTATTTTTTTAGGAAAACTTTTATTGTACCTTCCCAAAAAGGGATGCAGTAACTTCACATACTTCACTGAAGATGCCATAAGTTCTTCCTACTACACTGAGTAGAGGCTGTGACAAGGCTGTCCTAAGTTGTAAATATAGCATGAACTTCTGATAACTTGTTCTACTTTGCTGATGTGATAAAGAATAATGCTATTCTGATATGTTAATTGAATAATACTAAACATTTTCTCACTCTTCAAGAGATTGTACTACAAATAGTACAGAGAAAAAATTTTTTCTTCTTGGTACAAATAATGGCTCAGATTCTCCAGAATTCTTGTGACTAAAAGAGGTATGAATGGAGAGAGAAGTACAATGATGAACAGTGATTTCCCCTGTTCTTTGTTTCATATTCCAACTTGGCTAAAGTCCCTAACTCCTTGTCAGATCTACCTCCTAACTGTCCTGGCAATTATAGTTTATTAAGTTAGACTCTGGCTCCAAAGACTTCAGGTGCTTCCCAAAGTGGTGAGATAAAGACCACACCACAAATAGACTAATTCCAAAGAATTCAAGAACCAGAAGTATTAAATTATGTTCTTAATTAAAAGGTATAATGCTTTCTTTCATATTATTTCCAATGAGAGAAATAAAAGTAGAGGTGTGAGGAAAGCCTTCAAGTACTGTAGCAGAGAATTTTCTCTAAGTTTCCTTTGGCTACCAAGCCAAAGCATTTTTGACAGATATTGGACTAGAAATAGGACTCCTGGAAACCATCAGCCAGCTGCATTCCCACCTATTAGTTCAGTGATTCATTCTCATTTCTCCCTCATCGCTATTTCCTCTATCCACCCTTCCTTTGCTACTTTTTCTTTGAATCATCTCTACCCCAGCTGTCATTCTGGTTTCCTCTGAAAAATTCTCCTGTCTTGATACTTAATCTCTTCATAGTGATCTTATAGGACACCTAAAAGCTTCAACTGCTGATTTCTTATGTCCCTTAAACATCTGTGGTACTAATCAAATAACTATATTAGCTCCTTATTACTGTTAGATTTTATTTTATGTCTTTTCTTTCCAATTGAGTACACTAAAACGAGGATTATTAATATCCAAGTCGCCCCCAAATAACGTAAGAACTTAATAAATAGTTCCTGTCATGGTAACAATGGTGAACATATTTCATAAAAAAACTCATTTGGGGATGATAATGTTTGAGGCTAAATGAGGGGTTTTTGTTTGTTTTAGAGTCCTAAGGAGTAAACCCAGGGCTTCACACACCCAAGGCAAGTGTTCTGCCATTGATCCACATCCCTAGCCCCTGGTTAAGGGAGTTTTAAATATTATGCTCTTAAACTCAACAAAACAAGAAATCTCTGGGTATAGAAAGTTAAGCAATTAAAAAGAACTTATGCCTCAAAGAGGCATTTCTACTGCTCACTGGTATGTGACTAATATATTACAGTATTTGCCGGCGTATAAGACGACTGGGCATATAAGACAACCCTCTAATTTTGCAGTTAAAACATAGGTTTAGGCCTATATTCGCTGTATCAGACAGAATGTTCCTGTGCTGCAATTGTATATACTACAGTGAGCCAATCACAACAAGCAAAGGTTCAAAAGTTATACTGTCATAGACTTCTTCTCTGACTCTGGCAGATCTGAGCAGACTTTTGACAGTGTAGATTCGGTACAGAACATTGTCAAATTTGCATGCATAAAAAGCCTACTTGGATTGGCTGAGTTAGAGAGGCGGTCCGAGCAGCCTTGCAGTGATTGGTGCAGGATCGAGTTGGAAAATTTGTTTTGTAGCAATATTCAGACAATTTTTGTTTAGCAGACAATTTTTGTTTAGCGGCATATTGAAACATTTTTTGGGATATACTTGGCGTATAAGACGACCCCCGGTTTTTTGGTTGACTTTTTTTGTTTCAAAAGTTGTCTTATACGCCGGAAAATATGGTAAGCAGAAATAAGATTTCAAAATTTTTCTGTAAGGTTTTGAATATAATGAATTCTCTAGCACTGCTTGAATTTTTCTTTTTTGGGGTGGCGGGGCATACCTGGTAGTGCTCAGAGCTTATTCCTTTATATACAGTCAGAAATCACTCCTGGTGGGTGGGCTCAGAAGACCATAATTGATACTGGGGAATCCAACTCTGGTTAGTGACATCAAGGCAAGCACCTTACCCAGTGTACTATCTCTCCAGTCCCACTTTAGTTTATTTCTGCTGTGAATTATCTGAGTAAAGTACATTAAATAAAACTTTCTTCACTTCAGTTTCTATCACTATTATATGAGGGAATTGGACACATTACCTTTAAAATAAAAGAAAGAAAAGCAAAAAGAAAGCTGAAGATGTAGTACATTGATTTAGAGCTTTACTAGGAAGTATGAATGTTTGCTATAAATACATTAGTAATATATTCTACTTTAGGAAACTTGTTCTCAGCCACCCAGAGAAGCATTCTCCAAATAAAATATGGAGAAGGGGAGAAATATGATATAAAAATTCTAAGCTTTATTGACATCAGCATAACTTTATTTTACTTTATGTGTTTACTTTATTTTGGAGGAATTTGGGCCACACCAACCAATGCTCAGGGGTTATTCCTGGCTCTGTGCTCAGGAATTACTCCTGGCAGTGCTCAAGGAACCGTATAAAATGTTGGAGATAGAGCTCAGGTCAGCTGCATGCAAGGCAACCACCCGACCCTCTGTGCTATCATTCTGTCCCTTTAAGAAATAAAAACTTTAACACTGAGGTTTACTAAATTGTTCAAATTGTTTCAGGCATTCTATGTTCCAACACCAATCCCACCACCAGTATGATAGTCCACTATTGTCTCCAGTTTCCTACCCACCCTCAAGCCTAGCCCAATGGCAGGCACAAAATAATTTCTTTTATATTACTTGTTACAACAAAATGGGAATTGGAATTATCAAAAAAAAATTCAGTAAAAGAAACTGTCAGAATTGTTCTATTTCATAAGAGGGACATTAAAGACATTGAGTGTTTACTGAGCTGTATGTTGCTAGTTGAACTATCAGTGCTTTTTGTTTATTATTTGTTAGTTAGCTTCTTTGCTATATTCTCATCTAACTTACTGTGCTCCTATTGGGCTGTCAATATTGTAGCATTTGGAGGTGCTGTGCAGAGCTGCACTTGTGACTACAGGCCCCACAAGCACCAGGATCTGTAGAAATGGGATAATTCTTAGCCCTCTCAAGAAGACCCCTGAGTTTTCAGCCAGAAGACTGGTGTATCAATAGTTGCACTGGTTTGGCTTGGCATTAGTAGTCTTCTTGTTGCATTAAATAATTAATTATGGTGGTGGATGGTGAAGGATGGATGGAGAGATCTTTCTCTGCCATCCCAGGCCACGTGGCTCTGCAACCCCCATTCAGCTGGCGGGTCCCAGGTTTAGGTGAACGGCGGAATCAGACTCATCCAGAGACATGCATCAGGAAGCATCATCTTTATTCATCCCTATTCACTACATGTGTGGCTTATATCATAACCTTTCAAGCACAGCCATTCTTCGCTAGCCCTGCATCTTAACTCCTTTAGCCATCTTCCCTTTTACCTCCATGCTGGCCAAAGACCAAAAGGGCAAAGACCCAAAAAGGGCCAGAGCCCTAATCCCCTGGGTCAAAGGGCTTATCTATCTTTTCCAAGACCCCTCCCAGGAATGGGCGGGGTCTTGCAGGTAAGGTCAAGTTACCTAGGGAGAAAGGGTGGGGGATGAGGCTTCACTTCTGAGTTTAGAGGTGAAGCTAGGCCATTCTTTACATGGCAGCAGCTGTAGATCAGAACCACTTTACTTATTTCTTGTTGTATGAGCAAAAGACATCAAACTCAAATTCATTATTACTATTCTGCGATGTATAAGATGGAAAAATGCTTTGGTGGTCTTCAGCAAATACTTAGTAGGCAAAAAAATTAAATCTAAAATGATCAGGTTTAAGAAATTCAAGTATGCTAGAATACAAGTTGATGATACATCAGCACATGCCAGAGCTACTTTCTTAAATTCAGTATTTTGGTAGTTAAAGAAAGGGATGAAAATATTAAGACAAGAATACCATCAGATTGAGGCCTGTGTCAGATTTACTGTGGTCATGAAGATTAAAACCAGTCAGCATTAAGAAGGGTATGTATGTGCTGCATTCAGATGTCAGGAAATTGGAAAATTATGCATCAACCAAGAGAGTTTCCTGGATAGTTGATAAAGAACAAAATGACAAGAGAAAGGCTGAAAAGTAACCAAACCAGGAAATCAAGTGTTCACTTGAGTTGTAGCATTACCTATGTCTGTGGGTAAAAGAACAAAGCTAAAGAGAGCAGGATCATCCAAACACCTATGAAAATAATGACAGTAATTAGAAATGAGAGCAACGAGAATAAGTAGAAAGATTTCAAATATAGCAAAGAAACACAATGACAGGCACTTTGGAACACACTTTTCAACACAATTAGAATGCAATCCAAGAGTCATGCCTTTTAAGAGACTTGGGTTGGGAGTGACACCTTGGAAGCACACTGCTGAGACATAGAGAATAGAAGTCATGTGCACTGACAAGCGATACTACTGTTGAACTCTGGAGCTCAAGATCTGACCTAGCCAAAACCTGGCAGAGATATGCAGTGGGTGTGCTGGCCATTCTGCAGAAGGCTAGCCAGTCCCAGACATGGATCAGATTGGACAGAGACCCTTTGAAGCCAAAGGCATGTCTATAAACACCTATGTGACTAGTTTTTCTGGCTCTTCCTTAGACCATATAACCACTAACATTCTCCTTTTCCTATGAAGCCAGCCCATAATCCCTATTGAAAAAAGTCACAGCACCCACCCAATCATCACCCAGAGTTGACTCCAGGGTGATGCTTACCTAAGGCAAAACTAGGCTGGTGATGAACTATGGCACCAACAAATAAGGTTAAAATATTGTGTGAAGAACAGCCCTGCCTCTGTGGCCTCATCTGGGATCCAAACAGTCTTCTCATTACCAGTTCTCTCGCTTTGAGGGAATTTTCTTTTTACTCTTGGAACTTTTCTCCATAGAAAATACAGTGGGTTGGGGCAGGAGAGGTGGAGCTAGAGGTAAGGTGTCTGCCTTGCAAGTGCTAGCCAAGGAAGGACCACAGTTCAATCCCCCAGTGTCCCATATGGTCCCCGCAAGCACGGGGCGATTTCTGAGAGCTTAGCCAGGAGTAACCCCTGAGCATCAAATGTGTGTGGCCCAAAAAACCAAAAAAAGAAAATACAGTGGGGCTGAGCTACAGTAACAGTGAATAAAGCACCTCATCTGGTCCCTCAAATTCACCAGGACTAATTACTGAAGTGCAGAGCCAGGTGTAAGCTTTGCATACTGCTGGGTGTGCCCCCCTCAAACAAACAAAAAGATAATAATAATAAAGAAATCATTTATTTTGGAGAATGTCAAAGATTCAAAGAGATCTTATGTAAATGTAGAAACATTTGGCAAGTTACTGGTATAACAAAAATAGAAATAATTATTAACTTCTGCACTCTTCCTTTTATAAATCATATTTTAACTATTTCTTATCCTTTTCTAAACAATCCAGAGTATCAGTCCTTTCCCCAGTCTAGAGCCAAGAACCCTTACAATGTCCTTCCTTTTCCAATGAGAGAAATCAACTTGATAATTATCAAAGTGTGGCAACTAATATTACAAACTCTAAAAAGCAAGGCATGAAATCATTTTAGGGAATGGCTTATGTAAAGACTCAAAACACATCAGTCTGTCCTAAAATGCTACTCTACAGATGATTAATCATACCTTTAGTTTACCTGACTTTGATTTTACATCTTTTCATGTTTCCTTTAATAGTATTTAAACCTTGTTTGGAAGCCAGTGGTGTAACCAAAAAATCTCATCTGACATGGTTGTGCCATCACCTCATCCCACTCATGGCAAATGAATGCCAAGAGACATGACTCAACTTTCCTAACACATATTTTGCCCAGACAATTAGCTCAAAAAAAAAATCAATGAATCAGTTAAAGATTGAGAACTCAAGTCTTCAATTTAAACCTTAGTTAAATTAAGCTTCAAAGCCTAGAGTACCAGTAATAGTATAGTGGATAGGGCACTTGCCTTGTATGTGGCCTACCTGGGTTCAATCTGTATACTTCATATGGTCCCTAAACCTGCCAGAAATGATCCCCAGGTACAAAGCTAAAAATAAACCCTGAGCACTGCTGGATATGACACAAAAACAAAACAAACAAAACTAGCATGTGAATAGGAAGTGATATTAAAATTATTTTAATTTATATATTTTTATAAAATTAAATATAATTATATAAAATATAATTTATATGATTTACTGCTCGGGTAAATATTTATGTCTACCAGTTAAAATGTTGCTTAGTATTAATGTTTTTGCATATAAATTAGATGTTCATTTTAAAAAATTACTTTATTTAAAAACTGTGGTAAGTTGAGATGGAGGGCACTGGTAGTGGGAATGTTGCATTGGTGAAGGGGGTGTTCTTTATATACATATATATGTATATATATACATATATCTATATATGTATATATATATAACTAAAACCCAACTACAAACATGCTTGTAATAATGGTGCTTAAATAAAAATATTTATTGAAAAAAGCTGTGGATCATTCTAGTAGCCCCTGGGGTGAGGGTGGAGGATATGGGAGGCAGGATGGGAACGGAGATGTAGGGAGGACAACTCTGTGATGGGAAGTCCCCTGATTCAATGTTAATATGTACCTGCAATATTACTGTGAACAATATGTAAGCCACTATGATTAAAATAAAAATATCAAAAAAGAAAGAAAAAAGCTGTGGTAACAAAGTTGTTCATAATAATTAAGTTTTTTCAGTTATAAAGTTATTTCAGTCATAAAATGTCCAACACCCTTCACCAGTACACATTTCCAGCTACCAATGTCCCCAGTCTCCCTTCCTCCCTCCCTACTCCTATCCTTACCCCTAGATCTCTTCTGTCTCCCTTCCTTTTATTTCCTTTTAGACACTGTGGTTTGTAATATTGTTAGTAATAATTAGATGTTCTTATATTTGCATTTAAAATTGGTTTTGCATAGTAAAAGATTATTGTAGTTTATTACACAATTTACTCATGTGCAATTAAATGATCCAAATCAGTAAGTAGATATAGCCATATTTTCTGAATACTTTATATGTGTATCTGTGTGTATTACACTGGGACACAGTGGGTCTTTGAACTACATTTCCCTTTGAAGCCTTCCAATCTGGAATAGGATACTCTCTAGGTCTCCTCCTTCGATTCCCAGTTGAAGAGTGCAGTCTCTGCAGGTTTACTTTTATTCAATTTTTCTAAAGCAAATATTTCTTAAATGGTCCACGAGTCCAAAAGGGCTGGTAAACATGTAATTCTAATATCTAAAAATGACATGGAATTATTCCAAGGGCAAAAATCTAGATCTTTGAGATCAATGGACAAGCAGGTTACTCACAGAACAGTACTGTCCATACTGCTACAAATCCGAACTATTTGGCTCGAGAAAAATGTCATCTGAGGCCTTTAAACTGCTTCCTGGAGAATGAGTGACACAAGGCCTGTTCTGATTATTATGGTAATTAATGCTATTGTACCTTGTGAATTACTGTTTTGGTGTAACTGTTTTGTCCAGCATTGGTTTCTTTATTTGAATTTTGCAATTTTGTCATCAACAAATCCTCAAATTGGTGGCCACGGTCTGTAGGCAAACCTCCAGAGTGTACTGTCAGAATGGAAAACAGCCAGGGGGACAAGAACTGAATAAACAGGAAGGATTTATATTTTAAACATGTTACCGTCCAGCCTCTCATTTTCCAGGCTGGTCTGATGTTATAGCTTTAATTCAGACTTTGACATGACTGAAATGAAAGGGATTAAATTACCCAGCTACAGGAAAAACATTGCACTAGTACACAGAAGCCATGTACATTCTACCAAGGGTTGTTTTTTTGACTGATCCAGTCAGAGCTAGGAGGACTCTGCAGACGATAAAGGGCCAGTGACCATTGTCACTCCTAACTTCTTTTTTTGTTTGTTTGTTTTTGGGCCACACCCGGTGACGCTTAGGGGTTACTCCTGGCTATGTGCTCAGAAGTCGCTCCTGGCTTGGGGGACCATATGGGACACCGGGGGATTGAACCGTGGTCCGTCCTAGGCTAGCGAAGCAAGGCAGGCACCTTACCTCTGGCCCCACTCCTAACTTCTTGCGAAGGGTATTTAAAAGGGAAGGAAAGGAAAGGTATTTCCAGGCTGGAAAAAAGAACAGGAAATCAAACAGAAAAGTAATCCTCTTCTTTTTGTGTTTGTGATACCAGGGATTGAATCCAGGACTGCTTACATTCAAGGCATACTCACAGCATAAATTCAGAACTTATATGTTTCCAGACAACGGGTAAGAAGTACACCTAAATCAAATACTGCCAATTAATTGAACACCCATTTCAGACTACAGTAATGGCATGATTAGAGGTAGTGACCATAAAAAAATGCATGTATACTTTATAGTAGGCACTTCTTATATACAACTTATGAATTCATAATAAATATACCAGTTAATCATTCCAGTTGGTTGAATAAGTCGATATGGAACCCACATCTGAATTTCTTCACTCATTTAATGTACACTTAAATAATTTTGGCTAAGAGAGACTGCACACCTTAAGGTTCTTGTGTTGCATGCGGCAACCCCATTTCAATCTTGGTGCCACATATGGTTCCTCTGAGTATCTCCAGGGGTCACTCCTGAACACAGAGACAGGAACACCTTGCTGTGCTTGGCTCAATTAAGACCAGCAAACCACAAACAAAAAATTTAGGCAAAGATAAGTAGGAAGGATGGTTTACTGTCTTTGCAAACTAATTAAACAAATGAACTTATAGTGTGTACTGTTGGGCTTGACACTGGAAAATCCCCAAAAAAGCAAATGTAAAGCTGTTATGTGGACTAAATGGTCAACCTAGCACAGGGCAGACTGCACTGGTGACAAGTTACCAGCTGTAAGAGCAGTATTTCTGAACAGAATGAGACAGATACAGATGTCCTTTCTGATTTTACATTAGAGATAACATTAAATATGATTTTGTATATAATGAGTCCTAAAATTGTTCTAAATTTTAGAGAAAGGCTTTAATTTTTTTTTTCACAGTTCATGATTGAGTTACAGTCAAACAATATACAACAACCTTCACCAGTGTCAAATCACCCTCCCTGATACCCTCTTTCTGTCCCATCCACCCTCCATCTTCTCCCACCTGCTTCGGGGGCAGCCATTTTACTTTTCTGTTCTTGCTCGCTCTCTCCCTCCTCCCCGCTTTCTCTTCTGGCTTTTAAAAACTAAATAGGAAGACCTCATTGATTCAGACTAAAATGGTAGAAAATAAATTTAATCAGAACAGCAGACCTCAGGCTAAAAAGTATATAATATGGACTAATGTGTCATTAGCTCATTTTTACTACAATGAGATTAACTCTCAGCAGCACCATAATCAAATCTTGGTCTTTGCTGGGTTGGGACTATGTCCAAAAGATGTAATACCAGAAATAAGTTTCATGCATTTCACACAAAATTTTTCCTTTATTTAAGTAAATATGCTTTAAAAAACTTAACATTTTTATAAACTGAGTGTGAATCACCCATGGTTTTAGAAAACCTGAAATACTCTAAAACTAGCCACTCTGAACAGGTGTCACAGCAATAATTTTTTTTTCTTTTTGTTTTTTGGCCACACCCGATGATGCTCAGGGGGTATGGCTTGGGGGGCTTGGGGGACCATACCATATAGGACGCCAGGGGATAGAACCGCAGTCCATCCTAGGCATGCAAGGCAGATGTCTTATAGCTTACACCACTGCTCCAGTCTCAATAAAGCTTATTTTTTTTAACCATTATTGAATTTTATTTGTAAAATCAAAGATTTGGCTTTAAAAGCTATCTATTCTCCAGGAAAGAAGTTTAAAGATCTCAGCTGACATCTATCTCTAGTCTGTAGATAGTTCAGATTTGCAGCAGATATGGAGAATATGCTAACATGAATAAGAATGTGTTCCTTGATCTCAATGACCCTGTTTTTTGCCCTTGGAAAAAAATGATTTCATATTGATTTTTAAGATATTAGAATTGCATGTTATAGGATTTGAGGATATTTTTTTTAAAATCAATTCACTTGAATGTGCAGATTTACGGTGCAAGAACATCAGAAAAAAAAATCCTCAAACTCTATGAACTGGTTAAAAGCACACCTTTAAGATCTTTTTTTTTTTTTTTAAGAATTCACTGACACTTGTTATATTTTGATCAGATAATAGCTTTATATGTAAAATCAAAATATGCTCTGTCAACGTTAGGCGCCCTGAGCAGAATTATCAAAGAGGTTGCCTTTGTGCTGGGGAGCTAATAGGATTAATGCCTGCAGAACTGAATAAAACTCTGGCCTGACTAAGATGGCTGTATCACATTTCAAGGTTCCTGGTTCAGAACAGGATGTCCCACATTTCATAAAATAAAACACACTGGGGAGCTTATTCAAATGGTTCTTTATGAACACGTGGCTGGGCTGTGTACATGTTTTGTGTCCTCCGCCTGCCTGGTTTTAAGTTCACTCCTGCATCATAGTCAGCTATTCTCCAATTACATGAAAAAGTGAGAAGACATTTTTGTGCTGGGGGAAACTTTTTAGATGCACTAACCATTTCTCAATGGGCAATGATGCTAAAGCATTGGCTCTAATTATCTGTGAATAGGACCTTAGCTAAAATGTCAAAGAGCACTTATCTTCCTCCAATACATGTAATGGAACTGGGTCTCTGCTGCCTTCTGTTATCAAGATGGTTATTATCAAGTATAATTTGCAGTTGGAAATGTTTGGCATTCTTGTCTAGCAGTAGCACAGATTGTTTAGAATAGGTTTTACATTGGAGTTCAAACATCTGTCCGTTTTAGGTCAGATTTCTGTGAGAATTTATGCAGAGCCTCTAAATATATGCAGCTGCCCCCAATTAAATAGGAATAGTTGCTTTGTGTTAAAGTGACAACAAAAGAATGTTGAAACAAGACAAGTTTAAAATTATGAATATAAAAATAATGGTTAAAAATAAAAAAGTATTCCCACTCTACGAAATGCAGGTAATATTACCAATTAAGAGTTGTGCTTGAAGGCTGTTAAAATACCACCAAAGCAAAAAGTAATTGGTTTACAACACCAATATGTTGATGAGCTAATATGCAAGGCTACAAATTCTTTAGAGATTCTTTTACTTTGCAATTCTTCTGTTACAGAAATTCAGTTTGTTTAAAGAAGAGCTTATTAAATGGAAGCTTTACATAAAATTGCAAAGAAATAATAACAAGTTTTGGAAAGAAAGTAAAACAAGCTGAAATTATTTTAATAAAGACACACAAAACCTGTTACTAAGAAGAGCTATTTGATCCAATGAACAGTTTCCCTGGTTTGTTTTAGACATTGCAACTGTGCACAGTTTATTAGTGCTTGGTTGCTTGCATCTTTCCTCCCTTCCTTCCCTCCCTCCCTCCCTCCCTCCCTCCCTCCCTCCCTCCCTCCCTCCCTCCCTCCCTCCCTCCCTCCCTCCCTCCCTCCTTCCTTCCTTCCTTCCTTCCTTCCTTCCTTCCTTCCTTCCTTCCTTCCTTCCTTCCTTCCTTCCTTCTTCCTTCCTGTGCTCAAGGAGCCACATATGCTGCTGGTGATTCAACTAAGGTCAACCCCATGCAAGGCAAGCTCAGGTCTGTTTGGCTTACATTTCTACATATAAAATCCATGACTTTTTATTTAAAAAGTTTGATATTCCAAACATCATGAGTTTTCTTTTCTTCTCCAACTATGGACTTTACAATTATTAAGAAATGCTAAATCAAACTAAAACAGATGAAAAATATTAGAAACTAGAAAGTTTACTGGTATGGGTTAAAGAACTAGTCATAAAACGTAAATCTTATAAAATATAGCCTTACCCCTAAAACAAGCTTTGAATACAGGCTTCCAGAAATCAATTTAGACAAAGCACATCAAATCACACAAGTGTTGCTGATGGCTCTTTGTTCACTTAAAAAATCTGCAAAGACGTAGCTGACTTTAATGACAACCTGCTGAAAATTTAAATAGCTGAATTATATCAGTGTATGTGAATTTAGAGAAATAAAAATTTCTCCCTTGGGAAAAAAGATATAAAACATGAACATTTTTCTGGGTATTTTATAAATCACACTGCTTTATTAAACACATACCAATAGAAGTTACTTCTATTACTGACAACACTTTTCTTAATGGTCGTTACATGTTTAACTAAATGGCTCCTGAAAATGTGCACTTATATTATATAAATAAATCCTCAATTAATATAAACATACCAAGATATAAACTTTTTAAACTGTCGGCTTAAACTTTCCAGTCTAAATAAATCCTTTTAGGATTGCTCCAGAGAAGCAATTTTTAACGCATTTTCAGGAGGAGGAAGAAGAAAAAGGAGGGAGGAGAAAGTGAGGAAGAGAAGAAGAATGTCTGCTCCAGATGCTAAGGGGGGGGGGGGGAGGGAGGGTTAGAGGGAACCTGGGGACATTGTTGATGGGAAATGTGCACAGGTGAAGGGTGTTGTGCATTGTATGACTGAAACTTAATCATGAACAATTTTGTAACTGTGAAGAAAAAAATCGATTGTATTATGAGCAACCCTGCCATTGCATTGTTTAAGTAATTAAAAAACACCCCCCCCAAAAAAAAAAAAAACAAGAAGAAAAAGTAAAGTTATTTTTGGAAACGGAATGTAATAAACAATTCTCTTCTTTTTGGTTTTTGGTTTTGGGGCCATACCTGGCGGAGCTCAGGGGTTACTCCTGGTTATGTGCTCAGAAATCACTACTGGCAGACACGGAGGACATAAGGGATGCTGATCAAACCCAGGTCCTTCCTGGGTCGGCAGCATGCAAGGCAAATGCCCTACCACTGTGCTATCTCTCCGGCCCCAAAATGTAATGAACATATTATTCTAAACTTATCCAATAAATGGATAGTTTTTGAAACTAAGGCCACATAATTTTATTTTTAGTGCCCACTAGCTCGTATTATCTTGCTTATATTGCTCCACACTTAAATTGTGACCTTTCTGTGTAAAATTCACATATATATTCTTTGTTTATTCTATAATATCTAGCATACTGTCAGATACACAGAAGAAACTCTACGTGGCTCACATGCTCACATGGGGGATAAACCAAAAAAAGACTCATTTCAGTGTACCTCTCCTTTATTCAAATTGACCAAGGTCTCAAGAGTTTCTTGCCGTTTCCCCTTTCCAAAGTGCCTCCACAAAGTTTACACTAAATACATAGGTGCCTCAAATAGAGACTGTTTCCAGTGTCCTTACAGCTTGATATCAGGGGTGAGCAAATGTGATACAAATAAAAGCATCCCAAAACAGCTTCAGTGAGTGGTCCTAGAAGAGGTGTGGAGTCCTTTGCTCCTTCCTTTAGAATTTCTTTTTCCTCTGTTTACAATGTGCTTTTAATGATTAAAGCTCAGCCATTGTAGGCTATGATGGGGCTTTGATAATACATATCATATGCCAAGAAGGCAGAGCAGCAAGAAAGTAGAAAGCATGGCCAAGGAAGTTGCTTCATCCCAAGTTCTACCACTGGCTTTTTTATGCAAAGAAGTTTCTCTCACTAACATCTACTTCATTGTATTATTATTTTAGTTCAGTCACATGCCACAAAAATGAAAACCTACCAATGTAGTTTTGAAAATGATTTGATAAACTGGTGCAGACAGGTTTTGTGTGTACCATGTAGCAATTTGTTACTCAGTAAATACACACTACTTATTCTAGCCAATGAATGAGCTAATCCTTTGAGCACACTTTTGGTTCTTAATATTCAGTTTAATATGAAGAAAAAATGTAGAGAAATTCAAGAATGGGTTATTTTTTATTCTCCCTTGGTATGTCTTTTTTTATTTTATTTTATTTTTTTTTACTGATTGATGTTCTGTGATTTAATGTACTATTGATGATTTCCCACATTATCCCAACATGATGTCTGTCCTCATCGAGCCCACTTCCCTCCCACAAGGACACCCCCTCCTTTCAACTCCACCAAAACCAGATCAGCTGTGTGCATCAGTTCTCTCCTTATGTTGCCTTTGGCCCTTTGTCATTACATTGTTCCCACATATGAAAGAGAACATTCTATATCTACCCTCTTTTTCAGACTCCCTTCCCACAGCATAATATCCTCTAGTTCCATTCATCTCGGTGCTGTAAAATGCACAATTTTGTTATGTCTCAGAGCTACAAAGTATCCCACCACTAACTGATCAATTTAATGGTTATTGATCATTTGCATCGTTTCTATATGTTGATCATTGTACGAGGTGCAGCAATTAACATAGTGTACATACATCATTTATAATTAATGTTTGTCCATTTTGGTATTAGATGACAAAAAGTGGTATCACTCGGTCATATAGAAGTTCTATTTCTATTTTTTGACAGATATCCATATTGCTCTTCATAGAGGTTGAACCAGATGACATTCCCACCAACAATAGATGAGGTTTCTTTTTTCAGCACAATCCCAATTCAATGGCTACTTCCTGACTTTTTTTTTTTTTTTTTTTTTTTGGTTTTTGGGTCACACCCGGCGGTGCTCAGGGGTTACTCCTGGCTGTCTGCTCAGAAATAGCTCCTGGCAGGCACGGGGGACCATATGGGACACCGGGATTCGAACCAACCACCTTTGGTCCTGGATCGGCTGCTTGCAAGGCAAACACCGCTGTGCTATCTCTCCGGGCCCACTTCCTGACTTTTTAAATGTGTTATTTCCACATATGTGTGCGAGATGATAAGTTACTATTATTTTGATCTGCATTTCCCTATTCAAAAGTGACAAGCACTTTTTCATAAGCTGTGGGCCAATGTATGCTGGCTTTGAGAAAATTCATTTCCCTATTTGAAGAAGAGGTTACTAGAATTTTGGCTTTCTTTTTGTTGTTGTTGTATCTAGAGTTTTTGATTTTTGGATTTTGTGGATGCTTAATAGATCTTGTATACCAGCCCTTTATATGATGTGCTGTGTGCAAATATTTTCTCCCATTCAGCAGAGTGTATTTTTATTAGTTTGAAATTCTTTCACTAGTGAGTTCAGAGGGCTTTTTGGTACTGTGTTTCTGTGTTTGTATGCTATATAACTATGGGTGATATTGCTGGATCATATGGGAGCTCAATTTCCAGTTCTTTGAGGAATTTCTTCATTGTTTTCCAGAAAAGCTGGACTAGATGTCATTCTCACAGCAGTAAAAGAGAGTTCCTTTCTCCCCACAATCATGCCATGGTTGTTCTTGTTCTTTGTGATGTGTGCCAGTCTCTGTGGCACATTCCTGTCACAGGCAGGGCGGTGAGGCTAAGCCACTGGTCTGCTTTTGTCCATTCCTGCGAGTTTATTTGTTTAGCTTTGTTTTTGTTGTCTTTTGTTTTTTGTTTTTGTGGTCATTTTGGTGCTTTTTTAAAATGATATTTTTATTTAAGCACTTTATTACAGAACTAACTGTACTTGGGTATCAGATACATAAAGAACACCCCGTTCTCCTGTGCAACATTTCCACCAATAATGCCCGAATCTCCCAACTACCCCCCAGCCTGTATTTGAGAGAGACCTTACACTTCTCTCACTCATTGACACTGTTATGATAGTTATCAGTGTAGTTATTTCTCTAACTGCATTCATCATACTTTTTGGTGAACTTCATACTGTGAGCTGGTCCCCTGGTACTCATCCTTATTGTCTCTAGGCATTATTACAATAATGTGTGTTTTTTTTTTTATTTTTCTTAAAACCCATAGATGAGTGAGACTATTTTGTGTCTATCTCTCTCCCTCTGACATATTCACTCAGCATAATAGATGCCATGTACATCCATATATAGAAAAATTTCATGATTGTATCTCTCCTGATGGCTGCATAGTATTCCATTATGTATATATACTACAGTTTCTTTAGCTATTAATCTACTGAAGAGAATCTTGGTTGTTTCCAGAGTCTGGCTATTGTAAATAATGCTGCAATGAATATAGGTGGGAGGAAGGCATTTTTGAATTAAATTTTTTATGTTCCTAGGGTATATCCCTAGGAGTGGAATAGCTGGCTCATATGGGAGCTCAATTTCCAATTTTTTGAGGAATCTCCATATTGTTTTCCATAAAGGCTGAACTACATGGCATTCCCACTAGCAGAGAATGAGAGTTCCTTTCTCCACACATCCCCGCCAGCACCACTTGTTTTTGTTCTCTGTCTGTGTGCCAGTCTCTGAGACATGAGATGCTACCTCATAGTTGTTTTGATTTGCATCTCCCGGATAATTAGTGATATAAAGCATTTTTTCATGTGCCTTTTGACCATTTGTATTTCTTCATTGAGAAAATATTCAGTTCTTCTCCCCAATTTTTAATGAGGTTAGATTTTTATTATCTTGTTAAGTTCTGGTGCCTTTTATATTTTGGATATTAGCCCCTTATCTGAGGGATATTGGGTTAATATTTTCTCCCGTTCAGTGGGTGGCTTTTGTATCCCAGTCACTATTTCCTTTGAAGTGCAGAAGCTTCTCAGCTTCATATAGTCTCATCTGTTTATCTCGGCTGTCTGTGGTCATTTTGTTGAAGACTACTCTGTGATAAATTTCTTTTTTATTTTATTTTAATTTATTTTGGGCCACACCTGGTGACGCTCAGGGTTTATTCCTGCCTATGTGCTCAGAAATCACTCCTGGCTTGGGGGATCATATGGAACACCAGGGAATTGAACTGCGATCTTCCTGTATCAGCTGCATGGCAAGGCAAACTCCCTATCACTGCACCATCACTTCAACTCCTCTGGTAAATTTCTTGAATAGTTCTGTCAATGTAAACTCCAATAACTTTTATGGATCATGATCTAATCCAAAATCTTTAATCCAAATTGAGTTAATTTTTGTGAATACTGCAAGGTCTGGTTCTAATTTCACTTTTAAATATTTGAATACTGTTATTCCAATGCCCCATTCACATTAGTGCCACACAAACTCAAATATCTTGGAATCAACTTGACTAAAAATGTGAAGGACTATAAAACTCTGCTCCAAGAAATAAGAGAGGACACATGGAAATGGAAACACATACCCTGCTCATGGTTTGGCAGGATTAATATCATTAAAATGGCAATAATCCCCAAAGCATTGTACAGATTTCATGTGATCCCTCTAAAGATACCCATGACATTCTTCAAAGAAGTGAGATTAGGCACTTTTGAAATTCATTTGGAATAATAAACACCCTAGAGTAGATAAAGCAATCATTGGAAAAAAGAATATGGGAGGAATTACTTTCCCCAACTTTAAACTTTACTACAAAGCAATAGTTATCAAAACAGCATGGTATTGGAATAAAGACAGGCCCTCAGATCAGTGGAATAGGCTTGAATACTCAGAGAATGTTCCCAGACATACAATCACCTAATTTTTGATAAAGGAGCAAGAAATCCTAAATGGAGCAAAAAAAGCCTCTTCAACAAGTGGTGTTGGCACAACTGGCTAGCCACTTGCAAAAAATTGAACTTAGACCCCCAGTTAACATCATGTATGAAGGTAAAATCCAAATGGATTAAAGACCTCGATATCAGAACCGAAACCATAAGATATAGAACAAAACGTAGGCAAAACACTCCAGGACATTGAGACTACAGGCATATTCAAGGAGAAAACTGCACTCTCCAAGCAAGTGAAAGCAGAGATAAACAGATGGGAATATATTAAGCTGAGAAGCTTCTG
This sequence comes from Suncus etruscus, assembly GCF_024139225.1. NCBI lineage: Eukaryota > Metazoa > Chordata > Mammalia > Eulipotyphla > Soricidae > Suncus > Suncus etruscus. The sequence goes on from NC_064851.1 coordinate 48,967,529, forward strand.
CACCTCAAAGGAAATAGTGCCCAGGATACAAGAGCCACCCACTGAGTGGGAGAAACTATTCACCCAATACCCATCAGATAAGGGGCTAATCTCCAAAATATACAAGGCACTGACAGAACTTTACAAGAAAAAAACATCTAATCCCATCAAAAAAATGGAGAGAAGAAATGGATAGACACTTTGACAAAGAAGAAATACAAATGACCAAAAGACACCTGAAAAAATGCTCCACTTCACTAATCATCAGGAAAATGAAAATCAAAACAACTATGAAGTACCACCTCACACCCCAGACATTGGCACACATCACAAAGAATGAGAACAAACAGTGTTAGCGGGGATGTGGAGAGAAAGAAATTCTTATCCACTGCTGGTGGGAATGCCTTCTAGTTCAACCTTTATGGAAAACGATATGGAGATTCCTCCAAAAACTGGAAATCGAGCTCCCATGCAATCCAGCTATACCACTCCTAGGAATATACCCTAGGAACACAAAAATACAATACAAAAATCCCTTCCTTACACCTATATTCATTGCAGCACTATTTACCATAGCAAGACTCTGGAAACAACCAAGATGCCCTTCAACAGATGAATGGCTAAAGAAACAGTGGTACATATACACAATGGAATATTATGCATCTGTCAAAAGACATGAAGTCATAAAATTTTCCTATACATGGATGTACATGGAATCTATTATGCTGAGTGAAATAAGTCAGAGAGAGAGAGAGAGAGAGAGAGAGAGAGAGAGAGAGAGAGAGAGAGAGAGAGAGAGAGAAACGCAGAATGGTCTCACTCATCTATGGGTTTTAAGAAATATGAAAGACATTCTTGCAATAATAACTTTCAGACACAAAAAAGAAAAGATCTGGAAGTTACAGCTCACCTCATGAAGCTCACCGCAAACAGGGATGAGTTTAGTTAGAGAAATAACTAAGTTTTGAACTATCCTAATAATGAGAATGTACGAGGGAAATAGAAAGCCTGTCTAGAGTACAGGCGGGGGTTGGGTAGGGAGGAGGGAGATTTGGGACATTGGTGATGGGAATGTTGCACTGGTGATGGGTGGTGTTCTTTACATGACTGAAACCCAAACACAATCATGTATGTAATCAAGGTGTTTAAATAAAATATATAAAAAATGAAAAAAAAGATGTACTTGTAGAAAGCATTCAGAATCTGGATGTTCAATATGGAAAGGAATTTTCAGGGAAAATTTAAGGGAGAAGAGAGACTCTAAGTGGGTTTTGTAGGAAGGGAAAAAAACTGGAGAAGCAGGGGAAACAGTAAGGGGACCCAGGTGGGACCCATACTTCAGAAACTGTTACTGCCATCAGAAGCACGGCATGAAAGAAGGGCAGTCAACGGCTTATGGAAATATTCTACTCTGTCCAGAATATGATCTTCTAATCTTCACGAGAGGTTTTATAAAGGAGATTACCCCCACCATTTGACCCACAATGATGAGAAGAATGTATGTACTCGAACTCCAACTCCAACTCTAACTCCACAGTTGATTATGATCCAAACTCTATACTTTTCTTTCAGGATCTATTCAGGTCTCAGTCCCATCCTGTAGTAACTTCTATAGAAACATGGTTCTTCCTATGAAGACTTAGATGAAGTCTTGCTTAGGCCCTCTGATAAGGATTTTCAGCTTAATTGTTAGGTATAGTAGTGTATCCTTTATATTACACTGTGAAATAACAATCAAACCAGAGATGGACCAGTTATTGCTTCTAGGAACTCAGTCACAAAATAACCACAATCACAGGAGCAGCAACACCTTTCCTAATAAATTATTTTCGATTCCTCATAAAAGAAAAGACTGACTCTGTTTTTTTTTAAATCAGGTAATGCCACTGAGGTAAAGAATAGCACCTAATGAAAGACTCGGGCACAGCTTTCCTTTATTATTTTTTTTAGATAATATCTTTATTTAAACACCATGATTACAAACATGATTGTAATTGGAATTACAGTAGAGGAATTAAAGAAAAACATGGTTGAGCTTTCCCACGGGTTAACAGCAGCTGAGGATAGAATTAGTACACTGGAAGATGAGATGAATAGCAATTCCATACAGCAGAAGAAATTGGAAAAAAACCTCAAAGCAAATGATCAAACAATGGAAAACTACTCAAAGAATGGAAACAGATGAAAATAGAAGTCTATGATAAGCTCAACAGAAACAACTTAAGAATCATTGGAGTCCCAGAGACCCAGGAAGAAAATCTCCAGGAAGAATCAACAGTCAAGAACATCATTAAAGAGAAACTACCAGAGCTAATGAATGCATGCAATCAAATACTGCATGCCTGAAGAGTACCACCTAAAAGAGACCCCAAAAAAACACCCCAAGACACATCCTAGTCACAATGACGAATCCCACAGATGGAGACAGAATTCTGAAAGCAGCAAGATCGAAAAGAGAAATTACATTCAAGGGAACATCCTTGAGATTTACTGCAGACCTGTCACCGGAAACACTCAAGTCCAGAAGGCAGTGGTGGGACATAGTGAAAAAACTTAATGAAATAAATGTTTCACCTAGAATACTGCACCCAGCAAAACTCACTTTCAGGTTTGAAGGAACAATACATGGTTTCACAGACAAACAACAGCTCAGAAACTTTACAGACTCAAAACCATTCTTTTTTTTTTTTTTTTTTGGTTTTTGGGTCACACCCAGCGGTGCTCAGAGATTACTCCTGGCTGTCTGCTCAGAAATAGCTCCTGGCAGGCACGGGGGACCATATGGGACACCGGGATTTGAACCAACCACCTTGGGTCCTGAATTGTCTGCTTGCAAGGCAAACGCCGCTGTGCTATCTCTCCGGGCCCTCAAAACCATTCTTAAAAGAAAAACTGAAGGACCTACTTTAAGACAAGACTGACCAACAGACACTCCTTTATTTTTTTAACCTTTGTTTAAACACTGTGATTATAAACATGACTGTAGTTGTGTTTTGGTCACAAAAAGAACACCACCTTCTCACCAGTGCAACATTCCCACCACCAATTCACCCCATATCCTTTCACCCACACCCCCTGTCTGTATTAGACACAGGCGTTCTACTTCTCTCACTCATTAACATTGTCATGGTAGTTGTTAATGTTCTAACTGGATTCACCCCTCCTTGAGCTGAGCTTCATATCGTGAGCCAGTTCTTCTGGCCCTTATCTCTGGGCATTATGACAATAATGTCTTTTATTTATCTTAAAACCCATAGATTAGTGAGACCATTCTGTATGTCTCTCCTTCTGACTTATTTCACTCAGCATAATAGTTTCCATGTCCATCCATGTATAGGATATTTTCATGACTTCATCTCTCCTGATGGCTGCAAATATTCCATTGTGTATATGTACCATATATGTATATGGCTTCTTTAGCCATTCATCTGTTGAACGGCATCTTGGTTGTTTCCAGAGTCTGGCTACTGTAAATAGTGCTGCGATGAATATAGGTGTGAGGAAGCAATTTTTGTATTTCATTTTTGTTTTCCTAGGGTATACCCCTAGGAGTGGTATAGCTGGATCATATGGGAGCTCAATTTCCAGTTTTTGAGGAATCTCCATATTGTTTTCCATAAGGGCTGGACTAGGTAGCATTCCCATGAGCAGTGAATGAGAGTTCCTTTCTCCCCCACATCCTCACCAGCACTTATTGTTCTTGATCTTTATGATGTGTGCCAGTCTCTGTCGTGTGAGATGGTATCTTATTGCTGTTTTGATTCACATCTCCCTGATAGTGATGTGGAGCATTTTTTCATGTGCCTTTTGGTTATTTGTATTTCTTCTTTGAGAAATTCCCTGTTCATTTCTTCTCCCCATTTTTTGATGGGGTTAGATGTTCTTTTCTTGTTAAGTTGTCAGTAACTTGTATATCTTAGATATTAGCCTGTTGTCTGACGGGTATTAGGTGAACAGATTCTCCCAATCTGTGGGTGGGTTTTGTATCTTAGGCACTATTTCCTTTGAGTTGAAGATGCTTCTCAGCTTAATATAGTCCCAACTGTTTATCTCTGTTTCCACTTGTATGGAGAGTGCTGTTTCTGTCTTGAAAATGTCAGGCACAATTTTCAAACAAACAAGGTGGTTGAAAGTAACAATTATAAGGAAGAACAAGTATTGTTATATCCCTTATGCACAAAGTCCCTAGGGAATTTTTGGATCCTTAGGGAATCCTTGTCAGGTTTCCTAGTGAGTGTGCGCGTGCACTTGGCCCTTTAAGACAGTGTATGTCTCTGTGTGTGTGTACACGCCCATGGCCCTTTTCCAAAAATCAGGCCTCAAATCACTTATAAGGACCATCATTGGCATCTTGGAGGAGCAGATGTGAAGAACCTAAGTGTCCATTCAGCTCTGCCACCATGTAACTTGCTGCTGTCCTTGGTTTCTTCTTCTTCTGTAGATGAAAGGGGCTCACTTAGACAGGGATCCCTGATACCTATCTGGCCCCAACAATGACCCTATGCTAGATTGTGTTCAGATGGAACACAAGAAGGAAGGAATTGACTTATCTTTCCCACCTGCCCCAGATGAGATGGAGACTACAGTTATTAAGCAGCCTATCTCCAAGGCTTGGTGCTTTCATGTTTATGTGTTGCCAGCTACTGCTGCTCCCACAGAACCATTCTTTTCCATCCTTGTAAGGCAGCCTCAATAGCCACAACTGGGGGCCTGCAGAGATAGCACAGCGGCGTTTGCCTTGCAAGCAGCCGATCCAGGACCAAAGGTGGTTGGTTCGAATCCCAGTGTCCCATATGGTCCCCCGTGCCTGCCAGGAGCTATTTCTGAGCAGACAGCCAGGAGTAACCCCTGAGCAACGCCAGGTGTGGCCCAAAAACCAAAAAAAAAAAAAAAAAAAAAAAAAAAATAGCCACAACTGACTTTGGCCAGCATCCACCAGAAACTGCCTCACTAATGCAGTTCTCTAGCCCATTCACTTCTCTGAAGCAGGCCCAGTATCTTATTGTCAAGACTAAAGAATTTCCAGCATTGTGACATTAAAAACAGAAGGGAACACAAGATCTGATCTATTTCACTCTCTCTGATATGTAGATAGGATACTAATGGCCAGAGAAGTTTACTTACCTAAAATGGCCATGCCAGATCTAGAACAGATTCCACAGGCAATAAGAATTAGTAAATTACTCTCTGAAATAAAAACTTTTAAATCCTGTGTGCTCTGGTCTAGGCAAGGTTCCTCTTCCCTTTCCTTTGTGGTTGCTGTTGTGTGATGAGCAGGAATGTGGTTCAGTGCTTGCACCAGACTGGTAACACAGAAAAAATATGGAATATGAAAACAAGCAAAGAGAGACTGGGAGATCCAAACCATAAGACTACAAAGTCATAGTCACAAATCAAGGCACGGTGATAGTCACTGTAAGCTGGGAAAGGCAAGGAACAGATGCCCAACAGACTGGGAAGGTGTGTAGCCCTGCCAAGCCCTCTAATTTATCTGAGTCCTACAAATTTCAGGCTTCTGGCCTCCAATACAGTGTGTCAGTCAATGGCCCATGTTTTAACTAGCATGATTATGGTAATTCACAGCAGAAACAGTGGTTAACATTTGGAAAAATTTGACTGTCTCTCTGTCCCCTGCTGACAAACACCATACCCCGCAACCACAGATAAAAACAGCCTGGCCATTCTTAGGAGCATTTTTCCTCTGCATTCTCTAAGTTGGGATTTAGTAAGAATAAATGAGACATCAACCACTTGGGACAAAAATGCTTCAAAGCTTGGACTTCAGAGAAAAGCAAAGTAAACAATAACAGTGCCCTTTTTTACACAGGCCTCAACCACACTAACATGCACTCTGCTTCTTAACATCCTCCCTAGTTTGGATACAATTTACTGTATCTTATTATTGCTTTCAAATGTTTTTGAATCTACAGAAATTTTTCCATTCTATTTTATAATACAATAAATAGTACAAAATAAACAATTACCTTAGAATAACTAAAGAATCATTCTGTGAATTTGAAAGTCTTGTACTTTTAATTCATCTCTCAATCTCTCTCTGCTCATTGTTTTCCCTCATAGATTGGATATCTGCATTTAGCAGATCATGCACTCATAATTTTTTACTTTAATTTTATAAGATCCCTAGAAATAGAGATTTCCAATAATTCATTTTAACATCATAAGAAGTTAAGTATTATTTCTGAGGTGGTATACAGTGAGTAGATCCATTTAAACCTATACTCTATAAGCCTGAGCAGAGCACAGGGCTGATTGTCCTTTTCCAGAACAGCCACCTTGCTATTGATGTGTTCAGTTTCTATAAGGGAAAAGGATATAAAGTCACTGGAAAAAAATCACAATGAAAGGAAATAAAAAATTTCAGAGCAGTTGTCAATATGGCTCTACAATTTAAGATGAACTTGGATACATTGAATTCTCGGTCATCAAAATCTGGCTGAAGAATGACTATAATAAAAACTGCTCTATAAGAATACAAAGGGAAGTGCTGGGGATAAAAGAGGAAAGAAACAGAGTCAAGGGATTTGGGTGGGTGAGGTAATTCACAGTTCCAGAGTCTTGATGGGGTAGGGAAGAAAGTTTAGGGATATTTCAAGACAAGAAACACTTGAAGAAGTTGGAGAGATAGTATAAGGTTAAGGTACTTGCTTTTGATCCCAATTCTATCTCAGAAACACATACGGTCCCTTGAACATCCTCAAGTGTGTTGTCTGACATAGAGCTAGGAGCAAGCTACACCTAGCAAGCATGTAGCATTATGTGGATGTATCAATGGGTGCCCCCTCAGCTCCCCAAACAAAATATTTCTTGAGGTCTAGGAAGATGGTTCAATAGGTTGGAAAATAGGCTTTGCATGCAGGAGGAGGCTGAAGTTCAATCCCTGTCCTATGTGGTCTGTCACCTGAGCACTGCCAGATTCAGTCCCAAGCCAAAACCAATAAAAACAAGCAAACAAAGAATTATCTTGAGTAAACATGTTTCTCAGAGAGTACTGAGAATGTTGGAAAACAGAAACATTAAAAAAATTCTCTGAGAGTATGAAAGAACTCTGCAGATAATTTAGCTCAATCACCCTACTTCATACATGAGAAACTGAGGCCAATGAGAGAGTTTTATTTTCAGAGGACTTAAATCAAGGGTTAAGGTCAGACTCAAACTCAGACTCTCTAGTTCAGTGTTCTTAGCTAGCCTTTGTCACAGGGCTCCATGGTGTGCTATCAGAAAATTTCAAAGGGAATCTAAGTGAAAATTGCTTAAATGGTGTCAAACAATCAGGGCAGGATGCCACAAGAAAGAAATGGACTGGGAAAAGGCCAGGATTAAGGAAAGTTGAGAAAGACTCGCTTTATAGATCTTTTCTAGCATAATCATAGTGCTTCTTCTCCACATTCAGTTCAGATGTCAGAGACATGCCTGCCAGTTTACATGTGACAAGTTATCTTTACTTTTAGAGAATAATGAACTTTTTCAGCACTGTAGATCTGATCTGATAAACTACTTCAAGCTAACGGAATTTTACTGTTTTTTTTTTAACATGACTTTCAAACAGATATAACACTCTGTCATCTTCCTGTCCCTTCCTTTATTTTTTGATTGTAGATAAGCTACTTGGTCAAATTATTTGTTTGAATTCACTGAGATAATCCAGTTGTGATGCCTGAGTCACAGCAACTTGTGTTGGTGCTGCTCAATCTTTGCTGAGCACAGAGACAGGTCAATATGTCTATGACCCAAAGCACAAAAGGAATATTTATCTGGTATTATGCACATGCTGTACCACAGAGCTCTCACCCAAAAGTGCCAGCCTCACAGGGGACAGCTTGCTTCTTGCTCTCTGGTAGCTGGAACCAAGGATATAAGTATCTCAAAGGCATGAAGCTTGGCTGTATGCAGGGTTTCTCTGTCCTTGAAGTATACTGTCATGGGAATAACTACAGGCTCTGTACATGCTCTTTTACTCTCCCCTAGGTCGTTTTGTGGTGTCTAAAAACTTTCTGCTCAGTCTGGATGATAAAATAAGGCCTCTGTAACTAGAGATCTTGGTATTTGCACAGGTCATAGGATGGAACCTAGGATGGAGACTTTCTTTACAGTTCTAGAAGTTCTGTTCCATCACTGTTGTTTTAATCCGTCTTCTGTAGTTGGTGGTCTTGGTTTTTGCACCGATCCTAGGATGAAGCCTAGAATAGAGTATTACATTATGTTTCCAGAAGTTCTGCTCAGATGCACTTGTCTCAGCCAGACCTCTGGGATTAGAGATCTTGGATGTTGTACAGAATGTAGGCCAAAGCCTAGACTAGGGTCTTTTGTATTGGTCCAAAATAAGATCTGCATAGTCATGGTTGTCACAGTCAGTCTTCTGTAGTTAGAGATCTTGGCTTTTGCACAGATCAAAGGATAACGTGTATTCTGATTTTATCTTATACTTAGGTGGTGAGATAGGACAACCTGCTCTTAGATCAAGTTGTTGCCATTTCCTCATCATCAGGATATTATATAAAAACTGGCACATGTTGGTGTCAAAGTATTAAGACTGTCCCGGAGGGAGTTTGGTTCCTGGAGCTGTTGTGGAAAACTGTATTGATTCTATGTCTGAGATCTAGGGTTCGGGATTGGACAGTTACTGTCTAATCACATGGAGTTGAGTCCACATGACATATATTCAAGGTGGGAGGCACCCTTGTATTGTAAAATGTATGAGTTCTTATCCCTAGTAGATAAGAGCTTGTTTCTATATGTAATATTTCCCTTTTTTAATATGCCTTCACAAAAAGAAATGGTGCTATCTTATACTGCTGGTGTATTTGGGGATGAGAATGTCAGGATCTTTGTGCCCTGGTTTTGACCTGAGGTTTTATCCCAGGCAAGTCTTTTTCTTGTAGGTTTTTGTACCAAGTAGAACCAAAACAAGTGAAGTTAAGGAAGAGAAGAAAACAAAAACAAGACAAAAATACACACACACATATAATAATAAGAAAAAAATAAAAATGAGTTTTAAAAAAGTAATTAAGGGAACAAGGTGATGCAGGAGACTACCTTACACTTGGGGATAAAAATGTTAAGAGGTCTTCAACTTATAAAGGAAATATAGGCTTTCCCATTGTCTTTTGAGATATTTTTGTGGGGGAGGTGGTCTAGGGCACATTTTCATCATACACCCTGGATTTGTTAAGTTTGAGAAGTGATTTGCGGCAGAAAGAGCTTGGGTAGAGTTCATGCACTGGGTGTCCTTCTGGAGCTGAATCTGGTATCAAGCAACAGCCCACATTCAAGGGCGAATGAGGAGGGCCAGAGAGCATAAGTCATCAGGAGTGTTGGTTGTAGTTTCTTGCCAGGGGAAGAGATATATGGGGCTGAGTGGGTGTCCTTTCACTGGGGAGCTGGGTAATGGCTTATTGGGGTAGGATACCTAATGGGTTAAGACCTGAGGGTAAAGATCATTACTAAGGCAGGATATGGAAATGGTATTGGGGGTTGAAGGGATAGTAGGATTTCTGAAGGGGGGAAGGATAGTATATAGGAAGGGCTATATACACTATAGATCTTTTCAATTTAGGTTTGGCTCTCATAGAGGAGTCATCTCTCTATGTACTCAAGCCCACATAAAGACATACATTAGTGATCTATTCTTAAGTTGTTGTTATAGATCTGACCCTAATAGGAAGGATCTGAGCTCTTAAGGATTGATTGAATTAAGATAAATAATTACTTAGGTATAGTATAAGAAAGAGAAGAAGGGAGACAAAAGATAAGAGAGAGGAGAAAAGAAAAATAGGTAAATATAGTAAAAAATAAATTTAAACACATTTAATAAATCAAATAAAAGAGATTAGGTCGGTGTTTCAGAGTTGGTAGGTTTTCCTAGTTTCTAGGTATTTCATCAGTGATGGGGTTGGGCCTTGCTAAATGAAGGTTTCAGGGTTATATAATGGCTGGAACAGTTTAGAATACACATAGGTTTCATGTCTCGATTACTAAACAATGTGTTAATGAGGCCTCCTATGCAGGTGGCTACCCTATGTAGTACTGTCTTCTTTATCTTATGTATTGAAGTTCCTTTCCTAAAGAGAAACTCACTGTGGGTTTTATTTGACATAGAGTGAATTGATGAGGAGGAGGAAGAAGAGGAAGAAGAAAGGGGAGAAGGAAAGAAGTAGGGAGAAGGGCGAGAGAGAGAGAGAGAGAGAGAGAGAGAGAGAGAGAGAGAGAGAGAGGGAGAGGGAGGAAGGGAGGGAGGGTGGGTAGGAGGGAGGGAGGGAGGGAGGGAGAGAAAGGAAATGTTAATTTGCCAAAACATGTTCGATGAATAGTGGTTTGCAGTTGACTGTTTCAGTGGTCTGAATGATCATATGCTTCAGGTCCTAATAGAGAACATAAACCAGAGAAAAAGGGTATATTGGAGTGTTTTATCAAGACATTTTCATAATGCAAACTGAATATGGTATCTAGTATGACTGAGCACCAAGGTGTCAAATTAGGGTGTTCACCCTTTGTATCCAAGAATCCCTGTGGATAGAGAAGCTGAGAGGTTATTTTATACCTAGTTAAATCAAGGCATTAAAACATATTAGTAAGAAATGCTGCCACTAGAGTCTCTGGAGTTCAGTCTTACTCTTCACCTGTACCTGTGTATAAGTTCCCTGAGACGTAATTATACGCCTTTGTAGTAAAAGGCTGATTATATACCTGTTCACTCTAAACAGTGGTTTCCATTGTTGATGGTTTCTTTATGGTATAATGGATAGTCAACTCTTTGTGTTGTTCCTCTTCTACTTTTTTTGAACATTTCTTCCCAGTAAATGCTGACAACTACAGGGCTTGGAGTTTCTACCCTATTAGACCATTGTATTTGTTCTTGGAGTATTATATGTATATATGGTGTATATTCTAAGTACCTCAGAAAAGTGCTATCATTCTGTATTTATCCTTCTTCCTCTGGCTTACGTCATTTAACGTAAAATTTTGGAGATCCATCCATGTTGCTACAAAATCCATGATCATTTCTAACTGCTATGTGGTATTCCATTGTATATAATTACCACATCTGCTTCTGAGGAAACAGAGGACCTCAAGGGAGCCCTGTTCTATGTTTCTCTGTCTTTTCTGAATCCTTGAAGCTCTCCTCAGAACCCTGGGAAGCGAACCCCCCAAAAAAGCATTCTGAAGCTATCCAGTGAGCGAGTGAGTAAGAAATGGCTGACTGTGGGGACTGCCAGGTAAAGTGCTGACTGCTTCACCTGTTGAGTCTCTGCCCTGCTGAGCTTCTTCTGAGGAAACTGAGGACCTCAAGGGAGCCCTGTCCTGTGCTTCTCTGTCTTTTCTGAATCCTTGAAGTTCTCCTAGAGCCCTGGGAAGTGAACCCACAAAAAACTACATTCTGAAGGTACCCAGCGAGCGAGCTAGTGAGTAAGAAATGGCTGACTTTACAAGCCCAGAAAGGAGAAGCCGCTGAACTCTGCTGGAACTCAGATGCCAGCACCCCTATCTGCCTGTCTTCTGTACTGTGCTCCATCTCTGGCGTGATTTCATCCTGTGTAGGCCCATCTGTGGACAGCTCGTCTTCCCTAGAGGTGAGCTTACACGCCCAGAAATTGCTTGACCTATGGAGTCTCCGCCCTGCTGTGGTTCTTCTGAGAAAAATGAGGACCTCAAGGGAGCCCTGTCCTGTGCTCTCTGTCTTTTCTAAATCCTTGAAGCACTCCTCAGAGCCCTGGGAAGCGAACCCTCCAAAAAAATACATTCTGAAGCTACCCAGCGAGTGAGTGAGTGAGTAAGAAATGGATGACTATGGGGACTGCCAGGTAAAGTGCTGACTGCTTCACCTGTTGAGTCTCTGCCCTGCTGAGCTTCTTCTGAGGAAACTGAGGACCTCAAGGGAGCCCTGTTCTGTGCTTCTCTGTCTTTTCTGAATCCTCGAAGCTCTCCTAGAGCCCTGGGAAGTGAACCCACAAAAAACTACATTCTGAAGGTACCCAGCGAGCGAGCGAGTGAGTAAGAAATGGCTGACTTTACAAGCCCAGAAAGGAGAAGCCGCTGAACTCTGCTGGAACTCAGATGCCAGCACCCCTATCTTCCTGTCTTCTGTACTGTGCTCCATCTTTGGCGTAATTTCATCCTGTGTAGGCCCATCTGCGGACAGCTCGCCTTCCCTAGAGGTGAGCTTACACGCCCAGAAAGGTGAAATCACTGAACTCTGCTGGAACTCAGATGCCAGCACCCCTATCTGCCTGTATTCTGTGCTGTGCTTTGTTTTCAGCCTGATTTCATCCTGTGTGTGGTTCATCTGTGGACGGCTCGCCTTCCCTGGAGCCTTTCCTGGAGGTGAGTTTACAAGCCCAGAAAGGGTGGAGCCAGAGGAGCATGGCCGCTCCGCTTCGCTTCCTGACGTTGCACATCATTTAGCCAATGAATACAACCACAACACGTAGAAAAACCCACAATACAAGTGTGATAATGGGGAAACAATGCAGGCCAGCGCCAGACATAGAGAATGACGATAGCAACTCTGATAACTTGAACATAACCAACCAACTAGTCAGTCTCTCAGATAAAGAATTTAGAGTCGCAATATGGAAGATGTTCAAAGAACTCAAAGAAAGTATAGAAGAGAACACTAATAATAAGCAAAACAATATGAAGATAGAAATCAGAAAACTCCAAACTGAAATTTCAGGTCAAATAACAGGTCTGAAAAACTCAGTAGATGAATTGAAGAAAAACATGGTTGAGCTTTCCCATGGGTTAACAGCAGCTGAGGATAGAATTAGTACACTGGAAGACGAGATGAATAACAATTCCATATAGCAGAAGAAATTGGAAAAAAGCCTTAAAGCAATGATCAAACAATAGAAAAATTACTCAAAGAACGGGAACAGATGAAAATAGAAGTCTATGATAAGCTCAACAGAAACAACTTAAGAATCATTGGAGTCCCAGAAACCCAGGAAGAAAATCTCCAGGAAGAATCAACGGTCAAGAACATCATTAAAGAGAAACTACCAGAGCTAATAAATACATGCAATCAAATCCTGCATGCCCAAAGAGTCCCAACTAAAAGAGACCCCAGAAAAAACACCCGAAGACACATCCTAGTCACAATGACGAATCCCACAGATAGAGACAGAATTCTGAAAGCAACAAGATCGAAAAGAGAAATTACATTCAAGGGAACATCCTTGAGATTTACTGCAGACCTGCCACCAGAAACACTCAAGTCCAGAAGGCAGTGGTGGGACATAGTGATAAAACTCAATGAAATAAATGTTTCGCCTAGAATACTGCACCCAGCAAAACTCACTTTCAGGTTTGAAGGAACAATACATGGTTTCACAGACAAACAACAGCTCAGAAACTTTACAGACACAAAACCATTCTTAAAAGAAAAACTGAACGGCCTAATTTAAGAAAAGACTGACCAACAGACACACCAAACTTCGATATAAAGATGGCACTAACTCTCAGGACAATTCTTTTTCTCAATGTCAATGCACTAAATGCACTAGTTAAGAGACACAGAGTGGCAAAATGGATCAAAAAACTCAATCCAACCTTCTGCTGCCTACAAGAAACACACCTGAATAGTCAGAACAAACATAGACTCAAAATAAAAGGCTGGAGGAAAATCATCCAAGCAAACAACACCCAAAAAAAAGCTGGAGTGGCCATACTAATATCTGATGATGCAAACTTTATACTTAGGAAAGTTGTAAGGGACAAAGATGGACATTTTGTATTAATCAAGGGATACGTACAACAGGAAGAAATCACTCTCCTAAAAATATATGTACCGAATGAGGGGCCAGCAAAATATTTAATAAAAATGTTGACAAATCTGAAAAATAATATCAATAACAACACAATAACTGTGGGAGACTTCAACACAGCATTGTCAACACTTGACAGGTCAACCAGACTGAAACCCAACAAAAATAAAGTAGACCTGAAAAGAGAAAGGGAAGAAAGAGGCCTAGTAGATATATACAGGACACTCAACCCCCAGAAGCCCGGATACACATCCCTATCTAATGTACATGGGACATTCTCCAGGATAGACTACATGCTAGCACATAAAACATACGTCCATAATATTAAGAGAATAGAAATTTTGCAGGCTACCTTTGCTGACCACAAGGCCCTGAAATTATATGTGAACCACAAAGGGACACAGAAGAAATACTTTAATACCTGGAAGTTAAGCAGCCTAATACTGAATAAACAGTGGGTCTGAGATAAAATCAAAGAGGAAATCAAAACCTTCGTAGAAACAAATGACAATGAAGACACAAACTATCAGAATCTATGGGACACAGCAAAATTGGTACTGAGCGGAAAATTTATAGCTTTACAAGCACACATCAGGAAAGAAAAAGGGGCATACCTGAATTGCTTAATGACGCAGCTCATAGAATTAGAAAGTACTCAACAAAAGGACCCCAAAATAGGGAGACAGAAGGAAATAACAAAGCTGAAAGCAGAAATCAATAAAGTGTAAACCAAAAAAACAAAAAAACACACAATCCAAAAGATCAACGAAAGAAGAAGTTGGTTCTTTGAAAAAAATAAACAAGATTGATAGACTACTGGCAAAACTAACAAAGAAAGAGAGAGAGAGAGAAAAACTTGATAACTCGTATTAGGAATGAAAAAGGAGAGATCACTTCTGATATTGTAGAGATCCAAAGGGTAATCAGAAACTACTTTGAGAAACTCTATGCCACTAAAAATGAAAACCTGGAAGAAATAAATAAGTTTTTGGACTCATAATCTTCCACGGTTGAATGAAGAGGATATGGCATATCTAAACACACCCATCACTATTGAGGAAATTAAGACAGTAATCAAATGTCTGCCCAAAAACAAAAGTCCAGGCCCAGATGGCTTTACTAATATTCTTTCAAACCTTACAAGAAGAACTACTACTAATTCTAGCAAGACTCTTCCATGAAATCTAAAAAACAGGAACACTTCCAAATAGCTTTTATAAAGTCAACATCACGCTGATACCTAAACCAGACAGAGATGCTACCAAAAAAGAAAATTACAGACCAATATCACTGATGAATACAGATGCAAAGATCCTCAACGAAATCCTGGCAAATAGGATTCAATGCCTCATTAAGAAGATCATCCACGGGGCCGGAGAGATAGTACAGCGGTGTTTGCCTTGCAAGCAGCTGATCCAGGACCTAAGATAGTTGGTTCGAATCCTGGTTTCCCATATGGTCCCCCTGTCCCTCCCAGGAGCTATTTCTGAGCAGATAGCCAGGAGTAACCACTGAGCACTTCTGGGTGTGGCCCCAAAACAAAACAAAACAAAACAAAACAAAACAAAACAAAACAAAAAAAGAAGATCATCCACTATGATCAAATAGGTTTCATCCCAGGAATGCAAGGCTGGTTTAACATCCGTAAATCTATCAACATAATACACAACAACAACATGAAAAATAAAAACCACATGATCATATCAATAGACACAGAGAAAGCATTTGATAAGGTCCAACACCCATACTTGATCAAAACTCTCAGCAAGATGGGAATGGAAGGAACCTTTCTCAATATAGTTAAGGCCATCTACCACGAGCCAGAGGCAAATATTGTCCTCAATAGAGAAAAACTAAAAGCCTTTCCTCTAAATTCTGGTACAAGACAAGGCTGTCCTCTCTCACCAATCCTATTCAACATAGCACTGGAAGTACTTGCTAGAGCGATTAGGCAAGAAAAAGATATCAAGTGAATCCAGATAGGAAAGGAAGAAGTCAAGCTCTCGCTGTTTGCAGATGACATGATACTCTACCTAGAAAACCCTAAAGTCTCTACGAAAAAGCTTCTAGAAAAAATAGATTCATATAGCAAGGTGGCAGGCTACAAAATTAACACACAAAAATCAATGGTCTTTCTATACACCAATAGTAATAAGCAAGAAATGGACATTAAGAAAACAACCCTGGGGCCGAAGAGATAGCATGGAGATAAGGCGTTTACCTTTAATGCAGAAGGTCATCAGTTTGAATGCCAGTGTCCATATGGTCCCGTGTCTGCCAGGAGCAATTTCTGAGCATGGAGCCAGGAAAAACCAGTGAGCACTGCCTGGTGTGACCCAAAAACAACAACAACAAAAAAAAAAAAAAAAAAGAAGAAGAAGAAGAGAAGAGAAAAGAAAAGAAAAGAAAAGAAAAGAAAACAACTCCATTCACAATAGTGCCACACAAACTAAAATATCTTGGAATCAACTTGACTAAAAATGTGAAGGACCTATACAAAGAAAACTATAAAACTCTGCTCCAAGAAATAAGAGAGGACACGCAGAAATGGAAGCACATACCATGCTTGTGGATTGGCAGGATTAACATCATTAAAATGGCAATACTCCTGAAAGCATTGTACAGATTTCATGTGATCCCTCTAAAGATACCCATGACATTCTTCAAAGAAGTGGATCAGGCACTGTTGAAATTCATTTGGAACAATAAACACCCGAGAATAGCTAAAGCAATCATTGCGAAAAAGAATATGGGAGGAATACTTTCCCCAAGTTTAAACTGTACTACAAAGCAATAGTTATCAAAACAGCACGGTATTGGAATAAGGACAGGCCCTCAGATCAGTGGAATAGGCTTGAATACTCAGAAAATGTTCCCCAGACATACAATCACCTAAATTTTGATAAAGGAGCAAGAAATCCTAAATGGAGCAAAGAAAGCCTCTTCAACAAGTGGTGTTGGCACAACTGGCTAGCCACTTGCAAAAAATCGAACTTTGACTCCCAGCTAACATCATGTATGATGGTAAAATCCAAATGGATGAAAGACCTCGATATCAGATCCGAAACCATAGATATATAGAACAACATGTAGATAAAACTGTCCAGGACATTGAGAGTTCTTCAAAGAGAAAATTGCACTCTCCAAGCAAGTGAAAGCAGAGATTAACAAATGGTAATATATTAAACTGAGAAGCTTCTGTACCTCAAAAGAAATAGCCCCCCACTGAGTGGGAGAAACTATTCACCCAATACCCATCAGACAAGGGGCTAATCTCCAAAATATACAAGGCACTGACAGAACTTTACAAGGAAAAAAAAATCTAATCCCATCAAAAAATGGGGAGAAGAAATGGACAGACACTTTGACAAAGAAGATTTACAAATGGCCAAAAGGCACATGAAAAAATGCTCCACATCTGGGAGATGCAAATCAAAACAACTATGAGGTACCACCTCACACCCCAGAGATTGGCACACATCACAAAGAATGAGAACAAGCAGCGTTGGCGGGGATGTGGAGAGAAAGGAACTCTAATCCACTGCTGGTGGCAATGCCGTCTAGTTTAACTTTTACGGAAAGCAATATGGAGATTCCTCCAAAAACTGGAAATCGAGCTCCCATACGACCCAGCTATACCACTCCTAGGAATATATCCTAGGAACACAAAAATACAATACAAAAACTCCTTTCTTACACCTATATTCATTGCAGCACTATTTACCATAGCAAGACTCTGGAAACAACCATGATACCCTTCAACAGATGAATGGCTAAAGAAACAGTGGTACATATACACAATGGAATATTATGCAACTGTCAGGAGAGTGAAATCATGAAATTTTCTTATACATGGATGTACATGGAATCTATTATGCTGAGTGAAATAAGTCAGAGAGAGAGAGAGAGAGAGAAGACACGGAATTGTCTCACTCATCTACTGGTTTTAAGAAAAATGAAAGACATTCTTGCAATAACTTTCAGACACAAAAGAGAAAAGAGCTGGAAGTTGCAACTCACCTCATGAAGCTCACCACAAAAAGGGATGAGTTTAGTTAGAAAAATAACTAAGTTTTGAACTATCCTAATAATGAGAATGTATGAGGGAAATAGAAATCCTGTCTAGAGTACAGGCGGGGGTTGAGTGGGGAGGAGTGAGATTTTGGACATTGGTGATGGGAATGTTGCACTGGTGATGGGTGGTGTTCTTTACATGACTAAAACCCAAGCACAATCATGTATGTAATAAATTTGTTTAAATAAAAAAATTTTAAAAAGATAATTACCCCATCTACATGACTTACTCAACTGTTCTTGAGCATCGAGGTTAGTACCAAATCTTGGCTATTGTACTGAGTGCTGTGATAAATAGTGAAGTGCACACATACTTTGGGATGAATGTCCTTCCAATCTGGGGATAGATATCAAGGATAGTAATTGCTGGGTCATATTTCAGTTCAATTATGAGTTTACTGAGCATTCTCCACATTGTTTCCATAGGCGTTGGACCAGGCAGCATTCCCACCAGCAGTGGATGAGAGTTCCTTTCTTACCACATCTCCACCAACAGAGATTGGTCCCCTTATTTTTCATGTGAGCCATCCTCACTGGTGTAAGGTGGTACCTCATTGTTGTCTTGATTTGGATTTCCCTAAAGATGAGTGAAGGTGAGCATGTTTTCATGTGTCTGTTGGCCATCTTTCGGTCTGCCTAGGAAAAGTGTCCATTTCTTCTCCCTATTGTTCTATGGCTTGATTTTTTTTGGAGTTCATCTTTCTGAGTGCTTCTTATATCCTAGATATCAGCTCTTTATTTGATATGTTGAGTGCAAAATTTTTTTTCCCATTCTGTTAACTGTAACCCTAGTATTAACTTGGGTTTCTTTCAACGTGTAGAAACTTTTTGGTTTGATGTAGTTCCATTTATTTAGGTTTGATGCTAAAGCTCTTGCCATTGGCATTGTATCCTCAAAAACTTCTTTGATATATAGGTCTTGGAGGGTTCTGCCTATTTTAAACTTTATAGATTCGGATCTGATTTCAAGGTCTTTAATCCATTTTGAGTTTATGTTCATATAAGGTGTTATCAGGGGGTTACAGGTGGTCAACCAGTTGTTCCAACACCATTTGTTGAAGAAACTATCTTTATTCCATTTCAAGTTCTTGGCTCTTTAGTCAAATATTAGTTGACTAAATATTTGGAGGTTTATCTCTGGATGTTCTATTCTAATGCACTGGCCCGAGACTCTGTCTTTGTTCCAGTACCATGCCATTTTGATCACTATGGCTTCATAGTAAAGCTTCAGGTTAGGTTACGAGATGACTCCTAGCTTCTTGTTTTTCAGTATGTATTTGGCTAACCTGGGTCTTTTGTGGTTCCAGATAAATTTTATACTTGATTGTTCTAAGTCCTTAAAAAAATTATGTCTGAATATAAATACGGATTGCATTGAATCTATGTAGAAGTTTAGGTAAGATGGTGATTTTGACTATGTTGATTCTACCTACCCATGAGCATGGGATGTTCTTCCATTTCCTTAGGTCCTCTTCAATTTCTTTCTTAAGTGTTTTGAAATTTTCATGGTATAGGTCCTTCACTTCTCTTGTAAGGTTGATTCCTAAGTACTTCATATTTTTGATGCTATTTTTTATCCTGTAATGTTGTAAAATCAAAGTACTACTTTATTAAATGAGTTATTGTATACAATATGAACATCAATATAATTACAACTGTAAAAAATTTTTATAGCAAGGATGGACTGATTTTCAGATTTCCAAATCAGAGTCAACTGTACATTTACACAGAATTGTCTTTTGCATGAAGCCCAAAAAGGAACAGCATAAAAATGAGTGTTTCTGTAGCCCCTTTATTTTTGCTGATCAACAGTTTGTTAGAAAAGCAGCTGCAGGTTTGTTACCTAAGGTCTGAGACAGTAGAAGAGTCAAAGGTGTCATGAATTCACCTGTAAACGACTATGCTTGAACATCAGCCAATTCTAGAGGAAGTGGAGTCTTGGGGTGCTTACTTTCAAAGTGCTGCTTGAAGGTCTTAGGGTCTGGCATTTGTGTCCTGCAGACAGTGCAGGTATAGATTAAGGCAGCTTTGGCAGCAGCCTTTTGGTCATGTCCTTGTTTCTTCTTCTGTTCAGCTTGCTTTTTGGCATTTTTCTGTTAAGACTGAATCTTCTGTTCTCCACGAGCCATATTCGGGTCAGGGCAGTCCCCCGTCGGCGGCAGGGAGAGCAGGTGCAGCTCTTGAGGTGGTGACGGAGAGAGAGATGGAGAGCAACTGAAATAGAAGCAGGAGCACAACAGCCCGCACCGCCTCCTCAGCCCGATGAGAGGCTGCTCCGCTCGCTCTGCTCCGTGCTGCGCTTGCCTTGATACTATTTTAAATGGGATTGTCTCCTTAATCTCTTTCTCCTCTACTTCATTATTTGTATAAAGGAAC
This sequence comes from Suncus etruscus, assembly GCF_024139225.1. Classification (NCBI taxonomy): domain Eukaryota; kingdom Metazoa; phylum Chordata; class Mammalia; order Eulipotyphla; family Soricidae; genus Suncus; species Suncus etruscus. Next base: position 48,987,739 of record NC_064851.1, read on the forward strand.
ACTACTGTCTTTTGTGTATTGACTTTGTATACAGCCACTTTGCTGTATTGGTTAACTGTTTCTACGAGTTTTCTTTGGACTCTAGGATTTTCTTTTTTTTTTTTTTTTTTTTTTGGTTTTTGGTTTTTGGGCCACACCCGGCGATGCTCAGGGGTTACAACTGGCTGTCTGCTCAGAAATAGCTCCTGGCAGGCACGGGGGACCATATGGGACACCAGGATTCGAACCAACCACCTTTGGTCCTGGATCGGATGCTTGCAAGGCAAACACCGCTGTGCTATCTCTCCGGGCCCGACTCTAGGATTTTCAATGTATATCATCATATCATCTGCAAAAAAAGATCATTTGAGTTCCTCTTTCCCTATTTGGATTCCTTTGATTCCCTTCTCTTGTCTGATTGCTATTGCTAGGACTTCTAAAACTATATTGAATAAGAGTGGAGAAAGTGGACAGCCTTGCCTAGTTCCTGACCTTAGTGGAAATGCTTTCAGTTTTTCGCCAGTAAGGATAATGTTGGAGGTGGGCTTTTCATAGATAGCTGTAACTATCTTGAGGAAGGTTCCTTCCAGTCCTATCTTGCAGCATGTTTTCATCATGAATGGGTGATGGATGTTGTCAAATGCCTTCTCTGCATCGATTGATATAATCATGTAATTTTTGTCTTTCTTGTTAATTGATTTATGTATGTTGAACCATCATTGCATCCCTGGCATGAAGCCCACTTTGTCATGGTGTATAATCTTTTTGATGAAGTGCTGAATTTGGTTTGCTAAGATTTTGCATCTATGTTCATTAGTGAGATTGGTCTGTAGTTTTCTTTCTTGGCAGTGTCTTTGCTATCTTTGGGAATGAGTGTGATATTAGCCCCATAAAAGGAATTAGGAAGGATTTCTGTCTTTTCAATGTTTTGGAAGAGCCTGTGGATCAGTGGTCGTAATTCTTCTCAGAATGTTTGATAGAATTCACCTGTAAAATCATATGGACCTGGACTTTTGTTCTTGGGGAGTTTCTTAATTACTGATTACATTTCCTCAGATGTAATAGGCCTGTTTAGGCTTTCTACATCCTCCTTATCCAGTCTTGGAAGATGATATTTTTCCAAAAATCTGTTGGTTTCTTCTGGGTTCTCTAACCTGAGTATATATGTTCATAATAAGTCCTCATGATGTGTTGGATTTCTTGGGGTTCTGTTGTAATCTCTCTCCTTTCATTTGTGATCATATTATTTGGATTTTTCCCTCCCCCCTTTTTGGGAGAGTCTTGCCAGCTGTTTGTCTAGCTTGTTTATTCTTTCAAAAAACCAACTCCTGGTCTCATTGATATTTTTTGTATTGTTTTCTTAGTTTCTATGTTGTTTATTTCTGCTCTGGTTTTTATTATTTCTTGTCTTCTGGCTGTGTTTGGGTTTCTTTGATGATGTTTTCCCAGGTCCTTAAGGTATCCCTTTAAATTGTTGATTTTGTCATTCACCTCTTTCCTGACATAGGCCTGTATTGCTATGAGTTTCCCCCAATTATTGCTTTTGCTGTGTCCCAAAGATTTTGACAATTTGTCTCTTCATTATCATTTGTCTCAAGGAATCTTTTTATTTCTTCCTTGAGTTCCTCTTTGGTCCAGATATTGTTGAGCAACATGTTGTTTAATCTCCAGGGTTGGATTTTCTCAATTGCTTCTTTTTATAGTCAATCTGGATCTCTGTTACATAGTGATCTGATGGGGTGCTTCTCCACTATCACCTCTGAACAGATCCACCAGACAGAAGCTTTATGCAAGTTAGATTTATATCCTAACGCATGGAGAAGGTTCCCTGTGCATTTGAGAAGAATATGTATTCTGCTTTCTGGAGGTAAAGGGCCCTATATAAGTCCATTAACCCTACTTCTTCTAATTTATCATTTAGGGCTCTTATTTCTTTGCTAGTTTTCTGTCTGGTGGATCTATCCAGAGGTGATACCACTAGTATTGAGATCTCCTACTACTATCACATTTCCTTCCATATGTTTCTCCAGGTTTGCAAGCAAATGCTTTACATATTTTGCTGGCTCTGCATTTGGTGCATAAATATTGAGCAGAGTTAGTACTTCTTGGTCTAGTGTTCCCCTGATCAGTAAATAGTGACCCTCTTTGTCTCTGATCACTTTCTTGAGGTTGAATGCAATTTGTTCTGATATAAGAATGGCTGTCCCAGCTTTTTTTTTTTTTATTTTCCATTGGCTTGAATAATTGATTTTCATCCTTTTATCCTAAGTGTATGTCTATTCTGTACTGGTAGGTTTGTTTCTTGAAGGCAGCAGAAATCCAGATTTTGTTTTCTAATCCAACTCTCTACTATGTGTCTTTTAATGGGAGAGTTTAGTCCATTGACATGTAAGGAGATTATTGACAGAGAGGACTGTTGTATTGTGAAGTGTGCTTGTTCTTCCAATCAGGGATTTTGAATGCATAATTCATCTCTGAGTAGATCATTTAGAATCGGTTTTGTTTGCGCAAATAATGCGAGTTCCTTTTTGTCTGAGAATGTTTTTAGTTCTCCCTCCCATATGAATGTGTTTTACCGGATAGTGGACTCTAGTTTGGAAGTTTCTTTCATTCAGTCATTTAAATATGTCATTCCACTGTCTTGCTTGAATTGCTTCAAATGGGAGATCTGGTTTGAGTCTTATGTTCCTTTCTTTGTACTTGAGGGGTTTTTTTCTCCCTTATTGCTTTAAGGAGTTCATCTCTCTCTCTTTCTCTCTCTATTGCTCTCTCTCTGCCATTTGGAATACTATATGCCTTAGTGTTGGTTTATTAGGGTCTATTTTATTAAGGACTCTCTTCAACCCCTGGATTTTCCCTGGAGCCTCTTTCCAGAGGGTGGTAAAGTTTTCTTCAACTATTTCCCTGACCACTTTGTTGCAAGTCAACCCCTGAAGAGGTTGACTGATGGAGGGACGGAGGTCTTTCCCCTCCAGCTCGGAGCACGCGTCTGCCATTCTGTTCAGTCGGTGGTTCTGAGGTGAAGCGGCGGGTAAACAGCTCTCAGACAGTCAGGCTTGTGGAAATATTATTTGGTGGACGAGACTGAAGTCCAAAGCCTCAGCATCAGTTCCAGCCAAAAGCCCCTCGCCTTCTACAGACCCTTGTTTTTATCCCCCAGAATCAGGTACCACCCAATGGTGGGATCAGATACCACTCAATGGTGGAAGCAGAATCAGGTACCACCCTAGGGTGGGGGCAGAATGCCAGGTTACACCCTAGGGTAGGGCACAATCACTGATCAGGGTAGGGTCAGTAACATAATAATTCCATAAAATGTTTACATACACAACACACTTGATCTTCCCCTTTCCCTGTTCACTCCCCTTCTGTTATTTCTACAATCCATAGACTATTTCTTTTGTCTTTGTTCATTAAATACCTAACTTTTTCTTCCCATGCTTTACCTTTTATTTCCTTATTGGCTTCTTTGTCACTTTTGATTTGTAGTTTTTCTTCAAGTTCTTCTATGCGTTCTTCAACTGTGTTATTCTGCTATTATGGCTTACTAAGACATTTTTTATTTCCTTTAATTCCATTTGTGTCGATTCTCTCATCTTCTGTAAAAGTCCTTATTTGAGTTAGTTGATTTGTTCATCGATTTCTTGAACTCGCTGGCTAGTGATTCCTTGATTTCTTTTGCTATGGTTTGCATTGCCACTTTTAGGTTCTCATCTATTGGGCCTGTGCGTTTTGGTGAACTTGGAAATTTGTTAGGATTTGCTAGGATTTCTCTCCATATCCTTGGTTGTTAGTGTCTTCCTTAGTTTACCTATATATATATATATATTTGCATTTGGTGGTTTGGCTTGGAGTGTACTGCCTTCAGATTTCAGCCCTCCTTTGTCATCTGTGGCATGGGGCTGGGTCCCTTCTCTGGAGTGCAGCTCTAGGTGGGTATGATGGCTGCGGCTGCTGAGGTTTGGTCCTGCCTTCAACTCTCCTCCATTACTTTACCTGCCAGAAAGTGTAGGTTCCCTCTGCCTTGCCCAACCACAGCAAGGATTCCTCTCCTTTTACCTGTCAGAGGTATGGCGAACGTCGGGTCCTGTGTCAATTTCTCCCTCTCCTTCTTGTCAGACGGCCTGATTGACAGTGTGGTTCACCTTGGAGCGCACCTGTCCCCACCCGGATAATGGCAGAGCAGCTGCCAGAGTGCTGCTTGTCGGGCATGGTCAATTTCTCCCTCCCCCTCTACCTTTCAGACAGTATGGTTCACCTCCGAGCGTGCCTTTCCCTTCCCTGGTCAAGAGCTTTTTTTAAATAACACTTTTACAAAGTTGTTCATACTACAGTTTTTTTTTTTCACAGATAAAGCTGTTCTTGATTGACTTACAGTCATACAATGTATAACATTTGCCAGGATGTATTTCCCGCCAACATCAACATTTTCCTTCTCACTCTCCCTGATGCCCCCCTTCTACCCTTCCACCCATCCTCTCCCACCTGCTTCTGGGGCAGGTATTTGACTTCACTCACTCTCTGAGAGTATGTTTTTATTTGTATCATGGTTTTTAATTTTTCAGGAAAAAGACTTTAATAAAAGAAAAAGTTAGTGGAGCGGGGGCGAGAGAAGGGGAGCTCCTGGGTTATGGATGAGATCTTTTTAAACAGGCTTCTAAAGAAAATCTTTCCCCTTTTATACCATTTTTAACAAAGAGTGGTGGTGAGCAATTTTCATTGATTTTTAAAATTTTTGACCAATAAAACAAAAATATAGGATGTGGAGATGATTCTCTTTTGGTATCTGGTCACATACATTATTTAATTGTCTAGGTCATCTTAGTACTAGTTTTTGATTACTCTAGTTTTACAGTATACTTTAATGTCAGGGAATACAATCTTCTATTTTCTCAGAAGATCTTCAGTTTCTCAGTAAGTTTTATGGTTCTACCCAAATTTTAGAAGAACTGGCTGTAAATCCTTAGGGATGTAAATCGAGTTTTGATGGTAGAGGTGGGCATTGCCCCAGGTCAAACACAGCATCATGGCTATACCTATTGGGAACTTGCTTAATCATTTGACCTACTGCTCTAGCCTTACATGAGAAATATTAATCATAGGATTCCTACAATTAATTTTATATATGGCGATTAAAATGTATGAATAAAATTACTTATTTTATTAACTTACTTTCAAACTGCAAAAACTTGCAGAGCACAATGGGTCATTCTGAATAAGTGCTCTCAGCTTTCCAGTTTGACTTAGATCTGTGTAACACTAAATCATTATCAAAGATGTGACAAGTCTAAGAGAACTTCGTTTAGAAGCATTTGCCTTCACACCTTTTTTCCTCCTTACTTTATGTATAGATCTTACTGGCTCTCTGACCACTCCCTTTACTGTATATATTTCTCATTCTCTTGAAACAGAAAGTTTGGAATAAGATGCTGGATGCGTATTCCTATAAGGCAGTAGTTCTAAGCACTGGCAGCTCTGTAGAATTATACAGAGAGAGCTTCATTTATTTTTTTTAAAGTATCATTACATAGACTACCTCAAATCAATTCAATCAGAATCTTTGATATGAGGTAGAAGTGTTTACACTTTTTTTTTTTTTTTGGTTTTTGGGCCACACCCTGTGCCGCTCAGGGGTTACTCCTGGCTATGCGCTCAGAAGTTGCTCCTGGCTTCTTGGGGGACCATATGGGACGCCGGGGGATCGAACCGCGGTCCGTCCTAGGCTAGCGCAGGCAAGGCAGGCACCTTACCTCCAGCGCCACCGCCCAGCCCCGTGTTTACACTTTTAAAAGCTGCCTCAGTGAAGGCAGTGTAGGGTCATTGCCATATAGCATCTTCCATATTAGCCCTTCAGTAATCAGCCAACTGATTCTTCCTATTGCTGGGATCATCATACTTTATCAGGGCTACTGTGATAAGCTCCCTGCTACATTCTTGGAATCTGCCAGACTTATAGATGCACCTAGTATTTAGTATTTACTATTGTCACAGTTCTCAAAATTTTCTTCATATTTCCTTCTTTCCTTGTTTTTCTCCAAATAATAATACTTTGGAATCTCAATATGACCATTTCACAATCACTGGGGTCTTTAAATACCAGTGTCCAGACTGCATTGACTATCAAATAAATGTTCACACCTGGGGATGGGAACTGGACATGAAAATGTCATAATTAACAGTATTCTAGAGGCTAGAGAGAATGTACAGCAGGTACGGCATTTTCCCTTGCATTGAGCCAACTAGGGTTCAATCCTTGATAAACTATATGGTCCCTGAGTTCTGTGAGGAGTAATCACTGAGCAGTCAGGAGTAAATTCTGAGTACCACAGGATGTGGTCCAAAAACCAAACAAACCACTTACTATTATATAGAACTACAGTATTTTTTTGTGACCAACACATCTAGTTAGTTTAACTACTACTATTGAACTTGGTCCTGAGAGTTCTGATAACCACACTTAGCAAAGAACTTCTTTCACTCAAGAACTTATGGTTCACTGGCAAACACAGACTTGTTTACCAATTTTTAAATCAGCGCTGTGCTATAATAAAAATACAAAAAATTCATCACTTGGACACATAGAAGGGAGTGATTCATGAAAACTATAAAACTAGGAAGGCTTCTCAGAGAAGCCTCCAATGAATACTTCAATAAAATCTTGAAGGCCATCAGGCCAAAAAGGATACAGCCTTTATTATTTTTTTAAAAGAAACATCTTTTGTATTTTATTACCTTTTTTGTTTGTTTTTGGGCCATACCCGGTGATGCTCAGGGATTAGTACTGGTCTACATTCAGGAATCACTCTGACGGTGCTGTATGCAAGGCAAGCACCTTCTTACTCACCATACTATCATGCTGGCCTCCATTTTAGTATCATTTAAAAGTTGATATGATTGTTGCCCTAAAGGTTTCTGTAGAAAGATGACAGATATCTGATGTCACTGGGATCTTCCTGTGCTTTTGTTTTCCTCTGTCAGTAGGTATATCTGTTGTCTTTTATTATCATCTTTTATTGTCCCTTTGTTCTCAATTGAGGAAATCCAGAGAGTAGTGTCAGGCTGGTACTGGGAATAAGTAGGTGTCTGGAAGAACCTGAGACCTTTGCCACCAAGTTGGGTATGCTTAGGCCCCTATGTAGTGGTGACATTTTTGTACTTCAGGATTCAAGTCTGAGGATTTCCAAGAGGGCATTGAATGTGTGAAGAGAATGCAGTACAATAGTGTGGCAGTACAGTTTGATTATTTTGAAGTAACCAGTCCAAAACCAAAGGCTGTAGAATAGGAAGGTATATGGACCACTACAGTGCACACTTAATAAGGGGTCCCTTTGGGACCAGCTCCCATGAGACCTTGATCTGAGCCATACATAAAGGCTGGGAACAAGACATCTTTCTTCCTTTCATGTCTTAGCAACTTGTTTATTTTCGGTGATGAATAAATTCCAATATTTAGATACAACAAAGTTTAACTACCTGTTTGCCTACTGAAGGTCCATTTCATTGCTTTTGGCTGTAAAAAAAAAACTAAGCTTCTATAAACATTTCCATTTAGGATTTGTGAGTATGTAAGTATTCAACATCAGTATGTAAATACCAAAGGTATGATAACAATTATATTGTGAAAATATGTTTATTTAGTTTATATATTTCCTTTCTAGATCATATCTGGTGGTGCTCAGGACTTACTCCTGGCTTTGCACTAAAGGATTACTCCTGGCAGTGCTCAGGAGATCACATGGGGTTCCAGGGATCAACCCAGATTGCCCATGCTGTACCTGCTGTACTTTCACTTTGACTCAGAAGATATATTTACTTTTGTATCTTCAAAGTGATTAAAACGTTTTACATTCCTACCAAGAATTGGTGAGAGACTCTATTACTCTTCATCCTTATCAGTTTTAGTTTTTGGTGTTTGGATTTTGGTCATTCTCATAGTTGCATAGTGGTAAGCAAGTGCATGCCTGCAATGATGAGCTCTCTGTCCCACTAAGTCATTACCCAAATTTGAGGAAGGGATAAAAATATACTCAGAAAATGATATCTAAAAATATTTGTGGCATTTGGACTAGCTCTGCAAGGAATACTGCATGATCTTCAATCATCTATGGGCTTTAAGAAAAATGAAAGACATTTTTTAACAATATCTCAGAGACAAGAGAGATGAGGGCTGATAGGTGCAGCTCATGACATGAAGTTCATCACACAAAGTGATGAGTGCAGTTGGAGAGATGACTACACTGAAAACTATCATAACAATGTGAATGAATGAGGGAAGTAGAAAGGCTGTCTGGAGTACAGGTGAAGAGGGATGGGGAGGAGGGAGATCTGGGAAATTGGTGGTGGGAATGTTGCACTGGTGAAGGGGGGTGTTCTTTACATGACTGTAATCATACAACTATAATCATGTTTGTAATCACGCGGTTTAAATAAAGATAATTATAAAAAATATACTCAGAAAATGATATCTAAAAATATTTGTGGCATTTGGACTAGCTCTGCAAGGAATACTGCATGATCTTCAATTAAAAATTAAAAAAAAATCTATGGCTGCCATTTGGTTATCCTACTCAGGTTACTGAATATGGGTTTCACCTAAATTTTACCATTAAGATATCAGCTCTATATGATAGATATTTGTCTCATGTGAGCTAAAAGAAGTATCTACTCTCTATATATACCTATATAAACAGGTATATGTTTGTAAATGATAAATGGATATATGCAGCTGTATAAACAAATAATAAAATATAATATTTCAGAAAAGTATGTATAAAATTTAAAATATCCATTTAGAACAGTGACACTCTAATATTCACTTTTCCTTTGTTGCAATGCTAATTTGCCTGAATTATGCTTTTTAATTTTTCCACAAGTAAGTTAGCTCTGAAAAATTCTATTGATCATATTCAAGAAAAGTTCGTTCTAATAGAAACATCTTGGCTTCTATTAGTATGGTGAAAATATACTGTTGGCTTAACCAATAAAAAGCTAAGAATGAATAGGGAGCATATAGATCTGCTGCTAAGAAAAGTTGTTCATGGCGAAATTTCAAACTGACATAATTATGAAAATATCCTGTATGTATGTGTAACAAAATACTGAAGAATATTAGATTTTATATAATGGTTAAATGCTTGGACAATGATGTAGTAGAAAGAAATGGGATTATAACCCATTTTTAGTGCAATTAGGAATCACACCTCCAGGTTTTTCTAAGAACACCAACTTTTGGAAGTTAGAGCTGATGTCAAATGACTTCCTTAAACTCCCCCTGGAACTCTGAATTACCAATTGTCCCTCACCTCATTAAATAAATTTCATTTTCATCTTAAGTAAAATTGAGTTCATCTTTCTTTTCTTAAAGAAAGTTCATGTAGGGGGTAAGTGATAATACAGCTAGTAGGGCTCTTACTGACTCATATGGAAAGTAGCACTGTGGATCTGAAAAAATAATATGGGAACTGATATAAGCCGCATGGTCTCAATTAAAAACTGGAAAAAATATTTCTACTGCTTGAATCTATATGCTAAAATAAAAAGTGCTTATTTTTGTTAGTATATAAAGATACTGATATATAAAGATGCATACCAGAATCATAATACTATGATACAATTTTATTTCTACAGATATTTTTTTTTGAGTTATTAAAGGAGAAAGGTTTCAGCCTTTCTTCTGTCAATTTCTCTGGAATTCTTCTTATACCATGGATGCTTCCTTCCCTTTCCCCCATCTTTCTATTTTCTTAAAAAAAAAATCTATTTTGAATTCAGAAAGAAAGAAGGAATAAAAGAAAAGGAATAAAGAAAGAAAGGAGGGGAAAGCATTTAGAGAAACTGAACATCATAATATTAAATAAATATTGGGTAAAGTGAAAATCAAAGAATAAATGAAAAGGTTCATCAACAACAATGATGGAAAATTATTCAAAATAATGATAAAAGTAAAAGAAACCTTTCTCATAGCCTGCAGAAAGTTGTTCCCTTATTCCCTAAGTCAAATCTTTTTTTTTTTTTTTTTTTTTTTTTTTTTTTTTGGTTTTTGGGCCACACCCGGCGATGCTCAGGGGTTATTTCTGGCTGTCTGCTCAGAAATAGCTCCTGGCAGGCACGGGGGACCATATGGGACACCGGGATTTGAACCAACCACCTTTGGTCCTGGATCGGCTGCTTGCAAGGCAAACACCGCTGTGCTATCTCTCCGGGCCCCCTAAGTCAAATCTTGTCAATGCTCTTGACTAACAAATCTTTGACTGGGGGAAATGGGATATCACAGTGGCTTAGATGAACCAGAACACACAAAAATATGACCAGGGTTCACCTTCTCTAACACAGAGAGCAAGAGAAACAGTCAAACAAGATTGGGACTCTTCTAGAAAGCCAGAAGCAGTACAGGAGTTTCAAGGCAATCAATAAGGTCCAATTCACTTATATTATGTTCGAAGCAGGCTGTAAAGTAGGGTAAAGATTTCAAGGAACCCACACTCAGGAGCTGAGCAGTCAATTCAAACCCTATTGTACCCATTTACTAGCTGGCTGTATGGGCTTCCATTTTCTTCTTTCCGTGAAAGGAATAATATAGTTCCCAATTCAGAGGGTTGCTAGGAAAGGCAAAGATAAATTACTTAAATTAGATCTGTAATGGTCATCTCTAGAGTGTCCCTCATAGGTAACAAACAACAATAGATCTTTGTCTATTGCTAATCTACAAAATTAGCTAATGTCTCTAATATCCCCCTGTTTTTTTGTTTTGTTTTGTTTTTGCTTTTTAGGACACACCTGATGATGCTCAGGGTTTACTCCAGACATTGCTCCTGGCTTGGGACCATATGGGATGCTGGGAGATCAAACCGCAGATTGTCCTAGGTTAGTGCGTGCAAGGCAAATGCCCTACTGCTTGTGCCGCCACTCTGGCCCCTCCCCCTAATCTGTGAAGGAAAGGGATTTTCTTTGATTAGCAGACTACAGAGTCATATTTAGTAAGTATTCAATAGTGATATATATTTGCACTTAGTTAAAGCACCTACTTCTGATATCTGTAAATTTGTTATTAACTATAAAGTCATGTTTTGCAAATTGTAAAAACTTCAAAACTTATTCTTGAAAAACACATTAAGAGTAATGATTTCTATTCAAAAGAATATGTACATTTCCCTCTAATGTAATAGTGGTAGACATGTCTTACATTTCATCCTAAAGCCAATCGATGGAAACAGATTTATCAGAAAAGACTCTTAAAACTTACCTCAAACAAAAACATGGATTTTCTTTACTGTGCAGACATTTACACAATATAATAATTTCTAGTTCCTTGATATCTTTTTTCTCTATTTTTATCTCCCATTACTGAAATCAGGATAGACTGTACATTCAATGTTTGTCTATCCTTAGAATTTTGTGTGTATATTTGTGCATGTACTTCCATGTGAAGGTGTGTGTATGAGATGTTAATAAATTGGTGATACATTCACAGAGGGAGGAAGTTAGACAGAGTGGTCATGGAATCAGACTCCATGTTCAACTCAACTCTCATTATCCACATATATGATTAGATTTTTCTATTCCAGAGAGAGCCTTAAAATGGGAACTGAATAACGAATTGCATCACATTTCATAGAAGCAATGGTCAACTAATTCTCATATTATAGAATAGAAGAATATTTATTCTATAATATAAGAATTCTTTGAAGCCATTTTAATATAAAATTTTAGTTTGAAGCTGAATATTAAAGACTAAGTTTATATAGCTCCAATCCTACAGGTGGTTTAAAGCCAAGATTTATTACTTTGCTTCAGCTCAGGTGCCAAAACTAGAAATTTAAGGATACCATTCAAACCCTTCATTTAATTTCCTAGGTGTTGTGGCAGCTACTGAAGTGCTCAGTGCTTTTATTTTTTATATGTAAAAGGGTATGAAATATCCCTAAAGATGTCTAATGAGATTGCTTCGGCTCCAAAGTAACATATTTCCTCTTTACCACACACGAAGGTACAATCCATAACTGCCCCTTCCCCCAAATTAATGTTAACCTGTTAAAGAAATCAGTGACTTGCCTGAAAGCTAATAACAGTGTCATTGCATTAAATTCAATTCCATTTTTCTTCCATCATTGCAAGAAACAATTTTATTTGAAAAAGATGGTTGTTAACAAAAGATCCATAGTCTAAAGAACTAAGAAGAAATGTTACTATATTTAGGACAACAGTCTCTGACTGTCACCATGCCCCAGAATTACTCTACCCTGTCCAATATGAGAAACAGAAGCCACCAACACAGGACTCCCTAATTCTTCCATTAGTAAATCTAACAATCTACCTCCACCAACCCCATGTCTGTCTTCTCTGCTCTGGAGGTAGAGACCAGACCCTTGCTCCAAACCTCCATCTTTCTGGCCATAACAATGCATATGGCAGCTGCAATCATCCTGTCATTCCCATCATTTCTTTTTACTAAGATCATTCTCATCAGCATACAAGTATTCCCTGGTGTGATTGTCCTTGAAACATCCTCACTTGACTTCACCTCCTTCTTCAACATCATCCCTAGTTCTCCACTCTCCTCCACATAGAAGTCTTTGAAGAGCTTCCTGTGCTTGACAACTCTTTCACCGTCCATTCTTTCCTTAACTCAACTCTCCAACTGAGCTTTTCCTCCTACCACTGTAACACCATCAGAGTTTCCCCACTCACTTTTTCAGACTAATGTTTTTAAATACTACATCGCAGTCTTTGTACTACCTGTCTTATCTTTCTACGTTTTTTTCCATGATGGGCGACTCCAGTCACATGTCTTTAAGCCCTATATATTTTTGTTTTTGTTTTTAAAGCAGGAAGATTTCGCAATCTATGTTCAGGGAGTCAGGGGCAATTCCTAGTGATACTCATTCAACTGGACATGCAATTTGGTGCTAGAGTTTGATGATGCAAAGCCAATGCCACACTGGATTTTGTAGGGTACCATGTGGTACCAGGATTCTAACTTGGGTCATGGGCCCTGAAATATCCCCCTAGCCCTTAAATACCACGCTTAATCTAAAGAATTTCTAAATGTATATATCCAGTCATAAGATGCTTATTTTATAATATAAAATAAATTTAGATTTATTTATAAATTCTAGTTACATTCCACATTACAAACTCAAAATTAAGATTGGATTTTCCCTACAGCTTTATTACTTCCCCACTGTTTTTTGATGCTCAGAGGCTACCCCCAGGTCTGTGCTCTGGTGCCATCACCCTATATGTGGTACTTGGGATCAAATGTGAGTCTCCTATATGCAAAGCAGGCAGCACATTGATCTGTCTTCCTCACTGATTTTCTTCCCTCCTCAACTTTTTATTTTATTTTAGTAAAAAAAGTAGTGCCAATATTCAGTTCAGGCTCCAAATCTTGAAGTTGCCTCTGACTTCTATTTCTCCTATTCCAAAATGTGATCAGTGTATGTTGAAATAGTCATTCACTGCCACCACTCCAGTCCAAATGACCATATTTCACACATAGATTTTTCTATTACCTTTCAAACTTGCATGTATGCTGGCTTCTGCTGGTATCTGGTCCTGTCTCAGTCCAAACTATCAGGCATCTGAGCTGAGTAATACAATGGGTATAGTGCTTGTCTTGCATACAGTGGACCTAGTTTAATTCCTGGCATCCCAGACGTTACAGAGCCAGGAGTAAGCCCTGAGCACCAGTGGATTTGGTGACTACTATAGCTTCAAAGAATGCATTGTTGATGTGAGTGATGGCCAAATCTGAAAAGATTCCATGAGTTAAAAGAGCATAAACTCTAGTGGCTCCAGCTGAGAGAACTTTGTCAGCTGCATGACAGATTGTGCCACAAGTGTCAGTTATGTCATCCACCAGGATAGCAACCTTGTCTTTCACATCACCTACTAGCACCATATGGTCTACTTCATTTGCCTTCTTCCGTTCTTTGTGAATCAAGGCAAAATCCACATTTAACCAATCAGCAACGGAGGTCACTCTTTATTAGCTCCACCAGCATCCGGTGAAACAATGGTACAGTTTCTCCATTCAGAAATGTTCTCTCCTATTCACTTGAGGATTGCTGGTTCTGCCTACAGATTGTCTACTGGAATATCAAAAAAGCCCTGAAACTGGGAAGCATATAGATCCATGGTAATAATATGATCTGCACTAGCTACAAAGAGAATATTTGCAACAAGCTTGGCTGAGATTGGAACTCGGCTTTTATCATTCTTATCCTTTTGCGCATAAGGGAAATATGGGGTGACCACAGTGACTCAGCTGGCTAAAGTGATCTTGCAGGCATTAGTCATGATCTAAAACTCCATGAGATTGTCCTTGATTTTACCACAATCACTCTGTAAATAGACATCTTCTAACCTAACACTGTCACCAATTTCCACACAGGTCTCTTGGTTACTGAATTTCTTAGTCACCACCTTGCTGAGCTCCAGGGCCACACAGTAGGCGATTTTCCTGGTGGATAAGTCCTGGTGGAAGCTGCCTCTGAAGATCTTGATGTTCGGCATCTTGGGGCAGGCCTCTCAGCTTCCCTATGACTGTTGCTGCTGAACCCCAAACCGCAATGGGTCCCTAGACTAAGTACTAGCCACTGAGCATTACTAAAATTTAGAATTATACTGTATCCCCAGTGCTAAGTTTTTCTGGCACAGTTTACTGTTTATTATATATTTGTGAATATAAATAACATGGCAGTTAAAAGAGTCAGGAGGAAAATAATTCAGAAATACAATCCAGAAATACAATAAAGAGCAATCTTTCCCTAAATTTGTTCTTTCTTACAGCTAAGATCTCACAAAAACGTGATACCAGTAACTGAAGGGAAATATTTTTGTTTTTGTTCTTTTTGGAAAGGGCACACCCAGTGATGCTCAGCTATTATTCCTGGATTTAGCACTTCCCAAGTGGGACTCAGGGGCAATATGTGTTGTCAGAGATCTAATTCAGATTGGCTGCACGGAAGGCAAGCTCCTTGACTATTGTAATATTGCTCTAGACCAGGGGTCCTCAAACTTTTTAAACAGGGGGCCAGTTCACTCTCCTTCAGACTGTTGGAGGGCCAGATTATAGTAAAAACAAAAATTATGAACAAATTTCTATGCACACTGCATATATCTTATTTAGAAGTGAAGAAACAAAATGGGAATAAATACAATATGTGGCCCGCGGGCCATAGTTTGAAGACCCCTGCCTAGACCCATAATAAATATATTCTTATAAAAAGATGAGACAGTAACTTGGAAAAAAATTACAGACTGGATCATAAATATTTTTTAAACTCATGATATAACTGAATCTTTTCCTCTTTGAAGAGAAAAAAAGCATTCAGGAGTTACAATAATTATGGTAATAACAAGATAAGACAGAGAGAGAGAGTCCTATTAAATGAGTTCTGAATATCATTTCCATAAAATCTTGGTATCAAATACTCACTGGTATTCTATGTCTGGCATCCAACTTAACTGGGAGATTAAGAATTTAGGATAGTAAATGATGTACTCATTCATTGACTGATCTGATGCACCTCTTCTAGATGTCAGGAGATGAATGTATGATTAAGAGACAACATATGGTAAGTTCCTTAGACTAGAAGCTGGGGAGGGACATTACAATGGGTAGAGCATGATATAAAATATAAAAACCTACAGGACATGGGATGGAAAAAGAGGTGTCTGGAATGAAATCAATGATGGACAACCAAGGAAGAAAGTTTTGAAGTAGATTTTCCAAGGATGAGTAGAAGCTTTCCTGGTCACAAAGAAGTGGAGACCAGAGAGGGCAAGCTAGGCAAAAGGCATGGGATGTAGCTTGATAACAGAGGCACCCAAAACCCCAAATGGAGTAATTTGGATTGAGATGCAATCCAGTTCTCTGGTCATGTTGAGACTTGAGGGAAGGCATACACAGAAGGGCCTTGTAAATTATGCTGGGCTGATAAGTAGTCAATTCTAATAATTCTACTTTTCAGGCAGGTTAAAAAAATTAGATTTGCACTTTAGGAGGATGATTCTAAGTGTAGTTCAGTACATGGATGTAAGGGGAACAGGGCCAGAGGCAATGGAGCTCAAGCCAATGAGATGATAGGGTAATTAACTAGAAAGCACCTATACAAGAGAGAGGAGAGGACCAATATCTGAGATGCTGTAGTGAATAAACAGGTAATTTGTCCTGGTGAAACAAACAAGATGTCAGCAAGAGTCTGGACTGACATGGAGGTTGGATCTCAAGTTGATGACTGGATGATAGCCAGCAATCAAGACAACAGAAGGGGTAAGAGATAAAAAAAAAATATTGAGAGCCACTAAAAAGACAGCTATGTGTTTCTACCCACAGATGTGGGACAAAGGTGGCCTCTGTTATACAAGACAGCTCTCTGGAAGCTTTTAGAACTGACCTGAGAGGGAGTAGCTTTAAATTCCTGAGTTTTCAGGAGAGATCTGTAATCAAAGGTCTGGATACTGCTTCTCTGTTACTATGTCTCCTGAAGTTACACCAAAAAGGTGATACTCAACAAAGCAGAGATGGCACCGTCAACTCCACTGATGACAAAAATACCACAAAAATTGATATCTCCAAACCCTCCAGATAACACAATAAGCTTATTGGCACATAAATGGTTTTGAGGGGATAAACATGAAATCTCTGAAGATTTCAATATTCTTCATGTTCGTTTTTCTTAAGAATTACTACTTACCATAAAGGCTGGGCTAGATGGCATTCCCACCAGCAGTGAAAAAGAGTTCCTTTCTCTCCTCATCCTCACCAGCACTGATAGTTCTTGTTCTTTGTGATGTGTGCCAGTCTCTGTGGTGTGAGATAGTACCTCATTGTTGTTTTGGTTTGCATCTCCCTGATGATTAGTGATGTGAAACATTTTTTCATGTTTCTTTTGGTCATTTGTATTTCTTCTTTGAGGAAGTGTCTGTTCATTTCTTCTCCCCATTTTTTGATGGGGTTAGATGCTTTTTTGTTGTTAAGTTCTGTCAGTACCTTGTATATTTTCAATATTAGCCCCTTAACTGATGGGTATTGGGTGAATAGTTTCTCCCAATATTTTGTATCCTAAGCACTATTTCCTTTGAGGTTCAGAAGCTTCTCAGCTTAATATATTCCCATCTGTTTAATCTCTGTTTCCACTTATTTAAATAGTGCTGTTTCCTCCTTGAAGATGCCTTTAGTTTCAATGCCATGGAGTGTTTTACCTACATGTTGTTCTATATACCTTACAGTTTCAGGCCTGATTTCTATGTCTTTAATCCATTTGTATTTGACTTTTGTGCTTGGTGTTAGAAAGGGGTCTGAGTTCGCCTTTTTACAAATGGCTAACCAGTTGTGCCAACACCATTTGTTGAAGAGGCTTTCCTTGCTCCATTTTGGATTTCTTGCCCCCTTATCAAAAATTAATTGATTGTATGTCTGGGGAATATTCTCTGAATACTCAAGTATTTTCCTCTGATCTGAGTAGATGTCTTTATTCCAATACCATGCTGTTTTAATAACCATTGTTTTGTAATAGCCTTTACAAAGTCCAGCCTTTATGGAAAAGAATTTGGAGATTCCTCAAAAAAAAAACAAAAAAAAAAACAACCTGGAAATTGAGCTCCCATATGAGCCAGATATACCATTCCTAGGGATATACCCTAAGAACAAAAACTACAATTCAAAAAATCCCTTCCTCACACCTATATTCATTGCAGTGCTATTTACAATAGGCAGACTCTGGAAACAACCAAGATTCTCTTCAACAAATGAATGGCTAAAGAAACTGTGGTACATATACACAATGGTATATTATGCAGGAGAGATGAAGTTATAAAATTTTCCTATACATGAAATACAGAATCTACTATGCTGAGTGAAATAAGTCAGATGGAGAGAGATAGACACAGAATAGTCTCACTCATCTATGAGTTTTGTTTTTGTTTGTTTGCTTTTGTTTTTCGGTCACACCCGGCAGTGCTCAGGGGTTACTCCTGGCTCTATGCTCAGAAATCGCTCCTGACAGGCTCAGGGGGACCATATGGGATACCAGGATTCAAACCACCGTCCTTCTGCTTGCAAAGCAAACACCTTACCTCCATGCTATCTCTCCAGCCCCATCTATGGGTTTTAAGAAAAATAAAGACATTATTGTAATAATGCCCAGAGACAATAGAGATGAGGGCCAGAAGGACTGGCTTACAATATGAAGCTTACCACGAAGAGTGGTGAGTGCAGTTAGGGAAATAAATACACTAACAACTATCATGACAGTCTTAATGAGTAAGAGAAGTAGAATGCCTGTCTCTAATACAGGGGGCGGAGGGGACTGATTAAGGGGGACATTGGTGGTAAGAATGTTGCTCTGGTGAAGGAGGGTATTGTTTATGACTGAAACCCAACTACAATCATACTTGTAATCATGGTGTTTAAATAAAGGTGTTATATAAGAATTATTACTTTCATAAGACAAAATTTGAGTTGTGGTAGAAAAATATTTTAACTATATTCATTTGGAGCATATAAATTATGTTTTAATCTTCTAAAATATCTGGATCAGGACCAGAGAAATGGTGTTTGGTATTTAATTGACTCTATTTAGAATCCCATCACCACATAGTCCCCTGAGCACTGGAGGAGAAACCTTGAGTACCCCAAACATCTTCCCAGTAAAATATCACTGAAAAATCCATTTCAATATGTATTCACTAGTCTCCTTTCAGTGCATATTACAAGTAAAGTGTACCAATAAAGCCTGTGGAGGGTCATAAATGTTACTGAAAGTAATACTGGCTCAGGGGATTTCTGGTTTCAAGGAAGATTAAATAAATCTACTTAACCCTTTTTTTTCTAAAAAATGTAAATCTACATAATTGACAGAAAGCATGGACCAGCTATTATAAAACTCTGAAAACTAGTAGGAGGGGTGTTATAGATGAAGGGCAGAGTTCATGGTGTAGTGAAATTTCAGTTTTCCCTCCAGTAGTTCCTTGACTAAACTCAGATCAGCTTAAAATCCATCTTTTAAATTGAATGGAGTAGAATGGAAAGAATAAATAATATAAAGCCCAATGTAGGGGAGAGCCCTCCATTTCCTTCGTCTGCTTTGCTCACATACCAGTCCCAAGTAACCTGGAGTGGCTGTGTAAACATATACTAAGATAGTTCGGTGAAAAGCACCTAGACTGAGGGAGGGAATCTTTGTTTACATTTGGAGAAGCCATGGGCCCTAAAAGATGAGGCAAATATCATGTGTTTTCCTCTATGAAAGCCTCTGTTGCTTAGCCTTGGATAAATAGTAGATTGAATACTATTGAAGTCCCAGCCTTTGGGTCATAAGATGGAAAGAAAAAAGAGGCCCAGGGAATCAAGAAGTACTGGAACACTGAAGAAAAGAAAGGGCTCTAAACCTTGCTTATAAACTCCATATGCCTGTGGGAGTCTGAGGACTTTAGAATTACAATAGGAAAAAGACTCTTTCCCAGCAATAAGGCTGCTTTCAGGGTGGTACAGAAAAGGAGAAAAGAACAAAAGAGCACGCCAAAGACTTTTCCAATAGAGTAGATACAACAGAGTAGATATGAACACTAATCTATAGAAGAACAGTCAGAATTTCTAGCATAATCCTAACTACATCAATTACTAATTTAAAGAAAAAAAAAAAAACAAACAGGGACCACAAGAGTATAGCAGGTAGGGCACTTGCCTTAGAGGGCTGACTTGAATTCAATCTCTGGTACCACCCTGAGCCCATCAGAAGTGATCCCTGAGTGCAGAGTCAAGAGTAAGTCTTCAGTACTGCAGAGTAGCTTGCATGTAACCCAGTATGGCCCAAACCAAAAACAACCATATCTAGGTGTTAGGAAGATAACTCAAAAGGCACAGTCTTCCAAAACACAAGGAACCAAATTTAACTCTTGACTGTACACCCCATCTCCTATACTGCAGGGTGTGGCCTGAATGATCCCCAGAGCTAAAGAGACAAATGTCCAACTAACTACAGGCATTGAAACTCTAGGCCAAGTGTTGCCAGGAGTAAGTCCTCAATTACTCTTGAATTCAGTTAGGAATTTCTCCAATCAAATCAACATTCCTCATAGTTTTAAACAAAAGTCAAAAATTTACAATAAAAATTACCTAGCATATGAAGAATCAAGAACCAAACCAAACATGTTTGAGACTTAGGAAGACATCACTGGAAGAGAGTGATATAAGAGATGCTGACATGATCTGACACAGATTTTAAAGTGGGTATACATATATATGTATACACACACACACACACACACACACACACACACACACACACACACAAATACTGAAAATTGACCAGGATACAGAGAAACAAAACCCTTATTCATTGCTAATATCAATATGTAAAACTACTCTGAAAAATTTACAAAAAGTTTTTTTTACAAAAAATTTGCAAAGTTTCTTATAATTTAGAAATTCATTTATATATGACCCATAGTTTCTTCTTGGGAATATAAAAATGTATGTTAAACCCAAAGTCCATACATGTTTGGTTATAGGAATTCTATGCATGCCTTAAATTATGAGGCAATTGCATTTTCTTGGAAACAATCCGTGCACATATGTACACTAGCAGGGTGAAAATTATATGCAAATAATCTTAGGATGTCTTTGCATCCATCCAGTTATGTACATGGCCAACACACATGCACCCACATTCATACACTCTCCCTGGTGCTGCAATACTACAGGTCTGATCTCAAAAACTCCTACTCTGACACTGATTGATGCACGGTTGAGATGGGAGAAAGATTAAAAGAAATTGTAATCAAATAATAGCAGAAGAATACAGAAGAGCCCACCAAAATATCAATCAAGTGATCATGGAGCTTGAATTCATTTCATGTGATAGATACATGGTACAGCCAGTAAGAAATGCCATGGTACTTTATTACCTCCCTTATACCCACTCCCAGTCCTTTCCCCTCTGTCCCTCTTCTGCATCACATAGATACCAATTTATATCAATTGCATAGATGTAAATTTAACTTAAGAAAAATAACAAGTTCCAATAAACTTTAAATAAGTATAAACTTTGCTGTTGTCTAGTGAAAATGGAAATAAATAAAGCAATATTGCATCAAAAACTGGAATCTTATTGCATTTCTTTTTTTGTTTTTGTTTTTGTTTTTGTTTTTCCGGCTACACTCATTTGATGCGCAGGGGTTACTCCTGGCTAAGCCCTCAGAAATTGCCCCTGGCTTGGGGGGACCATATGGGATGCCGGAGGATTGAACCGTGGTCCTTTCTTGGCTAGCACTTGCAAGCCAGACACCTTACCTCTAGTGCCACCTCACCGGCCCCTCATTGCATTTCTGTACTTTTTTGTTTTTAGTTTGAAGATTTAATGCCTCAAACAAATTTATTATAAGCAGCTTGTTAAATCACTGTTAGTTGACAAACTAGAAAAAATATTTTGCCCTAGAATTAAAATATATAATGAATGAAACAGAATACAGATCTTAGAAATGAACCCATATATATATTGTCAATTTAATTATTATAACAAGAAAGAATCTACAATATGGAAGTGAAATCTGTTTGATAATTACTTCTGGTAAAAATGGGAAACTACAAGCATACATAAATGTGAATTACTATTTAAATCCACAAACAAACAAACAAAAACTATCTGAAACTATCTTCAGTCCTGAGTGCTTCTCAAAAGCCTCATTGCATTTCTTAGCAAGGTTTTGTACCCTTAACTTTAGTAACAAGGAAATGGAAACCAAATCAAAAATAAAGAGAACAAAGTCAGACTTCCTTTACTGGAAAAAAAAAAAAAGAGAGGTCTATTTTGGTAGAAAAAATGTTGTATCCTCTTTCATCAATCACTAGATTCTCACTCTCCTGTTTCCAGTGATGTACAGATGAAGGAAGATAGCAGCCACTGTTAAAAAGACACAGAACCAGGGTGAGCTAGGACAGGTACAACTGAATTGATGCAAAGTCTTATTGCAGTAAGGCAATAACTAACTTCTATAAATAACTAACTTCTTAGTGAAGTTTTTAGGGAAGAGTCCTTAGCGAAGGGTTCAAGTGTTGATGGGCAAAGGCTATAGACATCCTCCAAACCCTATAGTGATATTCCCCCAGTTGGAATCTCAGGCATCCATTTATTCTGCTCACTCATCAATACTTTTCGACTATTACTTCTGAACTTACGGAGATTCTTCTATAAAGAGGAATTCCCTTTCTCAGCAACTTTGACTGTGATAAGAAAGATGACAGAAAGATTTTTGATGCTTTTTTATGTACATGTTTTAAAAATAATGAGTTAAATATCTGGCATCTTTAAAAACATGACCAATTATGCAAGTTTATGTCATCTATAAACATAAGAATTTTAAAACATTCTATATCTCTTAAACCATGGTAGTTATTATCTTATGAAGGACCAGACTTTGCCAGGGTGAGACTCTTCAATATGATTCCTGAGTTCCTTGGCTGTCCTCTATAGTTTTTGATCGTTTCTTTGCTTTTTGGTGGATAAAAAAAATTGCCAGTCAAGTTGCACATTTCCTGCCCTAAATTTGAAAACAATCACTTGTGTGTCTACATCCTAAAAGTGAGAAGTGGTTTTTAGAAACCATCAATTGTGTACTAGGAATTCTTATTGTTATGAAATCAGTTTTCAAATTCACACATGGACTATAGGGTGAGTTCATTATAGTAACACTCACAACTTAAATTCGTGAATAAAAAGTTTTACTTAATCAATTTTACATGTGAATTTTCTTATCCACATCCTTTAAATCTTGGTTTTCAAGAACCCAACATTATAACTCATTTGCTTTATCTCATAATTGACAATAACCTCAAAAACAGTATCATTATGATCGTATATTGCACACAGGCAAAATAATAGTAGAAATACACATCAAATCCCTATACTTGAAAGTTACTTGGAATAATTATTTTGTATTTATTCCGCTGACTGGTAATAGTTAAGTTTGTTTAATTTTGCTTTAAATTTTTAGGAATAGCTTTTAAAAAATAGCCTCAACTTTATGTAACTATTTCACTGATTTTAAAACTAAATCTATAAAATAATGTTATTCCAGGGTCAGAAGAGAGCTCTTCTTGCATGCAGCTAACTGTGATTCATCATATGGTTCCCTGAGCTTTACCAGAAGTGATCCCTAGGCACCAAACCAGGAGTAAATCCTGAGCACTGCTAAGTATGGCCAAAAGAAAATTTTTTTAAGAAAAATAAGAATGTCGGGGCGAGATAGTACAGCTATAGGGCATTTGCCTTGCACATGGCCAACCCAGGACAGACCTGGGTTCAGTTCCTGGCATCCCATATGGTCACCTGAGCCTGCCAGGAGTGATTTCTGAGCACTGAGCATACAGCCAGGAGTAACATCTGAGTGCCGCCAGGTGTGGCCCAAAAACAAACAAACAAAAAAATTATTTCTATCCCTATCCATATCAATCTGCTCCTTTCTACTATAGGTAAACATTTTAAAATATACATCATTAACATTTTTATTTTTTGTCAGAAACTAATGGAATTAATAGTTAACATACTATAAATACTTTCTCCACCTTGAGCTTTCCACATGATATAAATTCTGAAGATTACCATGTGTCATCAAAGACTAAATTTCTTTTCCAGTTACCTATTGCTTCAATGTGAAATTGTAACTTGATCTCCTTAATAGAATCAGCATAAACTGATGGACATTTGAGTTGTTTTCATTCCTTTGCTTTGACAAAAAAAAGAAGAAAAGAAAAGAAAAATAAAATATATATATATTCAAGTTTTTGCCCGTGTATCTTTAGGATAATTTCCTTAGAAGTTGTGCTCTTTAATCAAAGACCCACATAGCTTTGCTAGATATTAAATGTTTCCCTCCATGGAGATTAAACTATTCTGAAAACCACAACACAGACTTCCTGTTTCCTTGCAGTTCTGCCAGCAGTAAGTGTATCGTCAAACTCCTGGATCTTTGCCAATCTGTAGGTAAGATGTTATCTTTCTATTCATTTGCATTTCTTCTACGCAGAGAATTGAGCATCTCATCATAGACTTGAAATACTTGTATTTCTTTTCTATAAAACATTTATATCTATAGTTCAATTTTTCTATTTGCTTATGATTATTTTCCCCATTGCCTTTGTTTTTAGAACCTTGCTTTTTGTGTATTAAATTGAGGTATTTTTCCCTAATAAATCATCTACTTCGGTACTTATTTATTTGCTTGTTTTTTGTTTAGGTTTTGGGGCCACATCTGACTTGCTTGGGGCTCACTTCTGGCAATAGTTGGGGAACTATGTGTGCCAGGGATTGAACTAGAGTGTGCTGCATTCAAGGAAAGTAATTTTTTTGGCTTTGTGTTTGGCCCATACCCAGAAGTATTCAGGGCTTACTTCTAGTTCCGTGCTCAGGGATCACTGCTGGTGGGCTCAAGGGACCATTATGTGGTACCAGCGTCAAACCCAAGTCATTCATGCACAAGGCAAACACCCTATCCTCTGTACTATCTCATCAGTTGCAATAAAGAAAGCACCTTAACCTCCTTACAGTCTTTCTGGCCATGCCCTTTATTTATTTATTTTGTTTTCTTCTATTACTTTTCTATGACACAATCAACACAATTTAAATTATTTTCATCTTTTCTCCCCTAGTTCTCAGGAGAATGCACAAAATATCCAGTTCATATGATGGAAATAACTCACTTCCCATTGTGAAATGCATGTAGTTCATATGCACTACATTAAACTGTTATGCATGCAGACATTCTAACAATGCTTTTTAACATGAATTTTATATGAATCCATGAATCCAAAGCAGAGTGACCTGTACAAATATGTCCTTGTGTTTTTCTATTAGGGAACTGCCTCTCCTCCCCCACTGTGTCATTTGCAATCATGAAGTCAAACCATCTATGAGCCACTAAGGGCCTCTAATGCTGAGAGAGTTGGAAAAATGCATTTTGTTCCTTCCCTTTTCAGGGAATGAGCTCCAAAGAAAATCTAGATGTGAAGGGGTGATAGATTCTACTAGAGTTAGTCAGCATCTGCCAGGGAAGTAACGGCAACTCACACAACACTTTGTGGGTTTATGGGAGAGAGAAGAATTTTGTTATTAAAAACAGCTGCAGGCAGCTGCTGCTGAGGGAAAGTCTGCTGGTGTCTGGCTTCATGAGCCTGGTTTCTTCTGTAGGGTGCATCCAATCTAGAAATGGGAATGGGAAATGGTTTCTTACTTCACTTTCCAGAGATATATAATATTTACACCCAGAACATTTCTTCATCAAGTTTTTTGGAAGAATGACATCTACAACTGCTTCCTGGCATATAATTAGACCATGGCCTTCTCTGGATCTCAAAATAGGCTACAGAGGAAATGTGGTTCTGTTGTAGAGAGTTTGCCTAATAATTGTGAGATCTTGGGGTCAATGTCAGCACCATGAAAAATAAAATAAAGGGCACAAAAATTTTTTGAGTTTTCATGTTGAAAAATACAGACCAACAAAGAGGGCCTTCCTAAATTATAGAAGAGGACAAAGAAGGGGGAGGAAATCAAGAAGGGAAGAAAAGATGGACAGAAAAAAATAGAGGCAGAAGCTAGGGACCTCTGGTACATCATAGGCATGGAGGTGGGGTGTATCTGAATATCTAAACCACAGAAACAATAGAACTGAAGAATAAGATCCAAACACAACCAAATTTAAAACAGTTTTAAATCAGGCTGGTGGGTGGAAGGAATCTGAGGAACTGGTGGAAAGAAGTTGATACTAGTAGTAGGATAGATTCTAAAATATTATGTGCCTGAAATTCTATTACAATTTTGTAGATCAAGTACCTTAATTAAAAACTTTTAAACTAAAATTAAAAATCAATAATATTCAGATGTTTGATACAACTCTAAGAACATAAAGAGCCAGTTCTTGCTGGTTTCAATTACAGTTTTCATATTTTCTCTACAGAAGAACTGTAAAAGCACATAGCTATAATATATGTATATATAATATAATCAGTATGCTTACTTTCTTAGGGGGGATAGAGCCACACTCAGTCGTGCTCCTGGCACTGTTTTCAGGGGTCATTGCTGGTGGTGCTAAGAGGACAAACAGGAGTCAGCCATGTACAAGACAAGCACCTACCTGCTGTACTAGCTCTCTGATCTATAATCAGTATGTTTAGTTTCTTAACAAGCAATCAGGTTATATCTAGCATAGGATTCCTCATATTGCACTTTTAATAAATGCTCAATAACTTAAATCTTCCTAAAGTCTATTTTATCCCGTATTTCTAAAATTGCTTTTTTTGGTTTTAGTTTTTAAACACTCTGACACAACTATTTTTGTTAGTAGCTTTATTCCTGGCATCAAACATGATGACCAGCACATAATATATTTATCAGACATATATATTAACTTAAGAAATGGAAAATCTGGGGCCGGCGAGGTGGCGCTAGTGGTAAGGTGTCTGCCTTGCAAGCACTAGCCAAGGAAGGACAGCGGTTCGATTCCCCGGCGTCCCATATGGTCCCCCCAAGCCAGGGGCAATTTCTGAGCACTTAGCCAGGAGTAAACCCTGAGCATCAAACGGGTGTGGCCCGTAAAACCAAAAAAAAAAAAAAAGAAATGAAAAATCTGAGATAAATAGTTATCCATATTCTATAAGATGAAGTTCTCAAACCATACACAAAACACCATAAAACTAATAGTAGAAAAAAAGGCATATATGACCTTGAACACAATAATATATTCTTAGTTATGGCATGCACAAGCAAAGGAAAACAATAACAACAATAAACTGGATTTTATATAAAAAAAAATAACCCAAGTTCCAAATCAAGTGACATGACAACTCTCAGAATAAGAAAAACAAGCATCTCTCCAAAGTATTCGCCTCTAGCCTCTTACACAAATATTTTCTGCATCAGTTTCATCACTTGTTTCCATCTTTTGTTACCATCTCTGATACTTAGTTTCTATCTTTTCTTTATTCTTTTCTGTATCTAAAGAATGCAAGTTATATTTTTATTTTTACAAATGGGGTTCTCGTGTTTTGTTATCATTTTAGTTATTTTTTTTTTGTATCAGGAATAGAACCAGGGCCTCACATAGGAAGAATATATACTCTATCACAAAAATAAACAAAAGCACATCCTTTATTTTTATTTAAACACCACTAGGGACTTTCTTGATGTTTAAAGAATCTGAGTACCACAGTGTCTTTACTCCAGGTCCCTTGCTTCAGTAAACTTATCAAAGGCTTAGAAACAGTTAAGCCCAGAGTAGCCTCTGATCCCAGAAAAATCTAAGGATCTCACTGGGATAAAGATGAATATTTGTCTCTATTCTTCCCCTCTTTGGCCTCTGCTAAATGTCACATCTGGCTAAAGACCAATCAGTTCAGGAAAAGATCACTCCACAGCTCCAGCCCTGAAAACAGCAGGATGAGCCTCAATAGTTCCCAGGTAAGTTTTTTTTTTGTTTTATTTTTTAGTTTTTTTGGGCCACACCCGGCAATGCTCGGGAGTTACTCCTGGCTGTCTGCTCAGAAATAGCTCCTGGCAGGCACGGGGGACCATATGGGACACCGGGATTCGAACCAACCACCTTTGATCCTGGATCAGCTGCTTGCAAGGCAAACGCTGCTGTGCTATCTCTCCTGGCCCCCAGGTAAGTTTTAAAAGGGTCATCTTAGTACAATGTAAGTGCTACAGGGAGATGGAAGATATGGACATTGTGGTGGGAGTGTTGTACTGATGAAAAGGGTGTTCTTTATATAACGAATACCAACTAAAATTATGTCTGTAATCAAGGTACTTAGATAAAAATATTATTTAAAATACTGAACCCAGCTCCAGAAGGTTACCTAGTGCAAGAACTCTACCCGAGCCCTTTCTGCCACAAATCGTTTCTCAATCTCAACAAGTCCAGGGTGTGTGATGAAAATATGCTCTGGATTCCACCCCCACAAGAAAATCTCAAAAGACAAAGGGAAGCCTATATTTCCTTTATAAGTTTAAGACCTATATAATACTACCTCTTAACCTGTTTATCCCCAAATGTAAGGTAGTCTCCTGCATCAGTTTGTTCCCTTAATATTTTTAAACTTATTTTTATTTATTTTTCCTTTATGTATATATATATGAATACATATATCTATATTGTCTTGTTTCTGTATTCTCTTCTTCCTTAACTCCACCTGTTTTGGTTCTGCTTGATACAAAAACCTACAAGAAAAAGTCTTGCCTGGGATAACAGCTCAGGTCAAAACCAGGACACAGAGATGACGGAGCCTGACACTCTCACCCCCAAATGCATCAGCAATATAATATACCACCATTTCTTCTTGAAAAGGCATACTAAAAAAAGGGGAAACTTTACGTGTAGAAACTAGCTCTTATCTACTAGGGATAGGAATTTATATACTTTACATTACAGGGGCACCTCCCACCTTGAACATATGTCATGTGATCCCAATTTAGACGCCATGTGATTAGACAGTGACTGTCCAACCCTGAATCCTAGATCTCAGACATAGAACTGACACAGTTCTCCGCAACAGCTCCAGTAACTAAATTCTCTCTGGGACATTCTTAATACTGCTCTGATACCAACATGTGCTAGTTTTGATATGACATCCTCATAATGAGGAAATGGCAACAACTTGGTCTAAGCTTTGATTGGTACAAAAGCCAACTTCAATATCTACAGAAGACTGACTGTGATAACCATGACTGGGCAGAACTTATCCTGGGACCAATAAAACCCCAGTCTAGGCCTTGGCCTAGATGATCTGTACAACAACCAAGATCTCTAACTCCAGAGGTCTAACTGAGACAACAGCAAGCGGGCAGATCCCCTGGAAATATTAGGAAAGACTCTATCCTATGCTTCATCTTAGAATCAGGGCAAAAACCAAGAACACCAACTACAGAAGACTGATTAAAACAACAGTGATGGAAAAAAACTCCTAGAACTGTAAAGAAAGACTCCATCCTAGGTTCTATCCTTTGACCTGTGCAAATAGCAAGATCTCTAGCTAGAGAGGAAGAATTTTATCATCCAGGATGGAGCGGAAAGTTTCCAGACATCACCAAAGGACCATGGGGAGAGTAAAAGAACATCTATGGAGCCTGTAGTTATTCCCATGACAGTATACTTCAAGGGTGGAGAAACCCTGTATCTCTTAGGCCAAGGGAATTCCCTTTCTAATTTCCCCAATATTTACTGTGCCTATGCAAGAAAAAGAGAAAAAAAAGAAAAAAAAAAAAAAAAAGAAGCACAAATTAACTTCTTTTTTTTTTTGGTTTTGTTATTGTTGTTGTTTGTTGCTTGTTTTTTTCTCGTGGGTTTTGTGTGTGTGTGTGTGTGTGTGTGTGTGCGCGCACGCGCACGCACGCGCTTTGTTTTTTTTTTTTTTTTGTTTTTACTTCAGGACCAAGGTTATTGTGTGGTTAGTATCTTTATTGTTGAGGTGCTTTTTGAGTTTTTTGTTTGATTTTTTAAATTTATTTTTAGTATTGTTGTTATGTTTTTCTTCCTTTTTCCCTTTCTTCTCTTAATTTGATATTTATAGCCTCTAGAAGGACTCCTCCCATTTTTTGCTTGTTTGATTTTTGCCCCATTTCATTTTTTTTTCTTTCCTTCAAACAGAAGCACATAATTTGAACTATCTTGTTCTGCCTCACAAATTGAGGGGGAAATAATGGAGGGTACCAAGACCAGACAGTCATATGAACATTAAGTAGAAATAAAAAAATGATCAGACTTAAACACCAAATTCAAAGCCAAAGACAACAGAATTGACACCCAATCTACAACATGCTAGACACAGAGGGGACCACTTATAATGGCAACCCGGGGGTAAAGGAAGGGATGTGGGATGCATGCTAGGAACAGGGGTGGTGGGAGGACAACATTGATGGTAGGAATGCTCCTGATTCAATGTCACTATTTACCAAAAAAAATTACTGTAAAAGATTTGTAATCCACTTTGGTCAAAATAAAAGTTATAAAATATATATTATTTAAAAAATGGAAGAGAGAAAAGACATTTTCTGCAAAGTATATGGAAAAGTCTTGTATTCCCCACATCTTCACCTAAGGAAAGACAGGAAACATTTGAGAATTTTCTAGGGGGGCTGAAATAGATGCAGAGGCTGCAGTGAATAAGAAGCTGATGGTTTGAGGTCGTATGGAACATGGGTTTCAAATCCTACTTTTGATTCCCATAAGTCAATCATCACTATCCTAATTTATAAAACACTAAATAAAAAACTTCTTTTACACAGCTGCTGATAGATTTATAGAAACACTGTTTGTAAAGCATGGTGCATGGTTCCTAAAACAAATTACTAGTTTATTTTTCGTAAAAATATTGATATATCTGGAAAAAACAAAATATTGATATATATCTCCTCTCTTCTCTTTCTTCTCCCTCTTCTGTCTCTCTCCATCCTTCCATCCCTCCTTTTCTCTCCTAGCTCTGAGTTTAAAGAGGTTCAAGTTACTATGTTCCTTAATTGGAAACTCAGGAAACAAAGTCATGCTCTGATAGAAAAGGGTCCTAGAAAGGGGTCACATGCCCATGCTCCCACCACCAAACTCACGATTCAATGAAGACTAGATTTACTCAAAAAGCTAGTTACAGGCTCCAGTGGACACACTGTGTATGGAGAAGAAACAACAGATTCATGAAGCCATTGCTTTTAGCAAAATTAACAAACAGCTTTTGTCAATAGTTAGGGTAGGCAAAATTCTGTAGCTGCAACTATTACCATCAGCATCATGACTGGCACTACCTTTACCACCCCCATGAGTTACATTTGTAGTCCCATCATTATGACCAATACTATGGTTTCTCCCTCTCCTCATAGCCTACAGCAGATCCTCATTATCATTATCATCAGAGGGTGTGAATCAAGATTCGACAGCTCAGGAATGAAGACTAAAGGTTAAGCCTTAAAAAAGGTTCTGTGTAAAGAACTTTTGAATCAATGGTGTCACACCAATTTTTCAGCATGGGCCAATAACTGACACCTAAAGCCACAGAACAGAAGTTACTGCATTGAAGAGAGATGAACGATAAATTCATTCCTTGCTTTGTTGTATGGCTGAGAAAAGGCTCTCATGGCTTAAAGTTTGTTCTTCAAGATATGGGGGTGGGGTGCAGGTGTGAAAGGGAAGCACACCCTATAATGCTCAGGGCCTATTCCTGATTCTGTGCTCAAAATTACTCCTTATGGTGCTCAGGGGACCATGTACAGTGCTGCAGATGAAACCAAGGCAAGACCTTCCCTCTGTACTATCTCTCCAGCCTCCAGTACATTCCTTTGTATCCAACCAAAAGGTTCTAACTGAGTGTGATGGAGTAACCAGGGCATCTGAACAGGAAGGGTTGCCCTGAGTTCTGTCTGCCAGGATGAGACTACTGTGCATTCCTTGGCCAAAAATTTGTTTATAACATATTTGAAGTTTACTGAAAAAGTGGCTTTGCCAGAAATCCCATGGGAGGCTCATTCCTTGTAAAACAAGGGGGGCATTTACGAGAATCTTGTCTGTTGCCATGAGGAAAATCAAAACATCCTTTTCAAATATCTTGCAGAAATTTGCTAGGTCTTATTTGAAAATTCACGCGCGCGCGCACGCACGCACACACACACACACACACACACACACACACACACACACACCCCTTGTCCACATTTTAAAAATGTATCATAATGGCTGTTTAAAAAACTTTTTTATTTTTGGCATCCTTATAACTTAACAGTTATAAACAGCTAAGTTGACTTTTTAATTATTCATTTTAAAAGAAAAGGTTAATTCTAAGCTGACATCAAATAAGCCAGGTCTATAGCTTGAAGCAAGTTTTTATAGCTGGCTATAAACCCATAAAATATGAGTTTATATTTTAAAAGCTGAAGAAACTTTAGCTCTAATCAAGCTGATGGGCGCCATGTTAATTATGGTTCCAGAACGGACTAAAATAGTCTCTCTTCTACTGTAGTATCACAAAGAACCCCCTTAACTCTCCAATTACTAAGTGAAGAAACAACTGTTCTCTGTAGAATTCTAGCCAAAGAAAAAAGAAAGTGGCATGTTCCAACTTAAGACTGGGCTCCAAAGTCATAGCCTCATGACGATGACGAGGTGTCCTCAGCCCAGTAATGTTTACTTTGCCTAGTTAAACTACAGTGAATGCCTTTAGTAAGGCAAGCAGAAGTCCAGCTACTTAACAAGTCAAGATGTGCTTCTTGCAGTGTTTCCAATTGCCATCTGAGATCTACCATTGAAGATATTCTGGGCTAGGATACTACCAACAAGATGTCTACCAATGTGGATATTCTATTTTGAGAGGAGCAGAGGGATGCATATTGAAAGAGAGCTCACACATGTCAAAACCTAGCAAGTAAACAATGTGTCCCCTACCAACACATCCATCACACTTTCAACAGAAAACTGGGGAAGGTCAAATTCATACCTACTAGAATTTGTAAACTGAGCAAAATGTATAACATAGAGGAGCCCAGTTCCCTTTCTCGGCTATTCATTCTGCTGCCCCATTAATCTGCCTGACTCTTCTGGCTGCCTTTGTAACAGCCACTAATCATCCCTGTGTTCAGTCATGCTAATCATTTGTGTAACCACCAGGGCAAATTCAAAGATTCTTGAGCTGGATGTGTAATGTAAAACTTGACCTTATTCCTGTTAAATAAAAACAGCCATGTTAATTTTGGGACCATTGAAAACAGGACAACACTGTTGCCTAATGGAAAAGGGAGTGAAAAAACGTTTCAAATGGGAAGCAGTTGTATTTTCAAGACTTGAGAAGGCGATTACAAAAACTAAAGAGCAAAACTGCATGAGGGAAAATAAATGTAAAAGAATAGTTGCTTCCTTTAATTCTTCTCCATCAAGGTAGAGTAATACACCTATAATTTTCTTGAAGAGAAACGGAATTCAAACCTCAGGAGTTCCGTAAGTGATGAAGTATTTTCTTGTTTGAACCATGAGCTCCAGGGTCTACCCTTATGTAAATTTTGAGATTTACAGATTCATTGAGTTAAGCACACCAGAAAACAAAGTACATCTGTACTCAAGATCCTGCTTTGACTTGGATTTGACAAATGATTAGAAGAGCATAATTACAAAGATAAAATATCCATTTTCTGTTCCCCCACCCTGAATGTTAGGGGCTATACCAGCAATCTTCCTAAATACCTCAGAGTTCTTAAATTAGATATCAAAACCATAATTAAAATCAAAGTGTGTAAAATCCTTAGTTTGATAGTTAAATTTTTTTATTTTGGCCAAATTCAAGTGATCAGGAATCACTCCTAAATTACTCAGGGAATCATATATGATACCAGAGGGTGAGTAAGAGTTGTCCTAGTGCAAGCCAAGTGCCCTGCCCCTCTTCTATCTCTCTGGTCCTGATTTAAACATTACTGACCAAGAAACCAAAAGAGTTAGCAGCAAGTGAGTCCTGAAATCTTCCACTTGAAGAGATTCTGGAACACTAGTTTGTTGTTATGC
Source organism: Suncus etruscus (assembly GCF_024139225.1). Taxonomy (NCBI): domain Eukaryota; kingdom Metazoa; phylum Chordata; class Mammalia; order Eulipotyphla; family Soricidae; genus Suncus; species Suncus etruscus. The sequence goes on from NC_064851.1 coordinate 49,021,246, forward strand.
CTTTTTAAAAATGTTAGGGACAGAGTGATAGCACAGTGGTAGGACGTTTCCTTGCACACGGCCAACCAGCGATGGATTGGGTTCGATCCCTGGCATTCCAGATGGTCTCCAAACCAGCCAGGAGCCATTTCTAAGCACAGAACCAGGAGTAACCCGAGTGCTGCTGGGTGTGGCCCCAAACCCATAAAAAAAATTAAATTAATTAATTAATTAAAAAAATAAAAAGAAACATGTTGTAAAAGAATATTTTTCTTTGATTTGAATTTAAAGGATCACTTAAACTGTAAATTGTGGAAATTTACTGGAAAACTAAGTCTTTGAGCAAAGGTAAAATATTTTTTATCAACATTGCAATTTCTACTTCTAAATACATTCTTTTCTTGATTATTACAAACTGCACAAGAACATTCATGCTGATACCACATATTGGTAAAGATATGATTCACACCACTGTTGAATGGTTTTTCTATGCTTTTTCTGTTTATCTGTTTTTCATTAATTTTTTTTTAATTCTACAAACCAACATCTTCACAGTGCCCCAGATTTTCAATAGGAGCAAAACAAAACAAAACAAACTGGAAGTAAAATTCAAGTTAGACTTCACTAGTTCTTAAGTTTTTCACAAATTCTAGTAAATCTTGCAAATATGATAGATAATGCCTAGAAATTGGTTGCCAGTAAACTAAACCAATACTATTGCTCACATTACAGTTCCCTCCATTCAGTCAGTCATGGATACCTAGAAGGGGACCATGAAAACTCTGGGAATGTACTCTGTAATGTTTGGGAGAATGAAAGAAGTCACAGCACCAGTTCTGAAACCACAGTCCAGAGTCAGAACCCAGGGTAGAGACTCAGATCTGTCACTTGACAGAGAGAAAGACACAGACCTCCTCTTTTATAAGCTGCCTCACAGACAAAATATGAGTAATAAGAGCTTCTAATTTGCAAAGGGGCTGCAAGGCTTAAGTGGCCAACGCAGCAAGTGTCCACCACAAAGACTCTTCTGCTGTTCACTAGGGGGAACACCTTTGTGGCTCCCTGTGCCTGACTCTCCACTTCTGGGCAATGGAGAAAACTAGAGACTTACCCAGAATAAAGCAACTATAATTAACTAACAGGAAGACAGAAACCAGACTAAAGAATGTTGGGTTTATCTAGTCTGGAGAGTAAAACTAGTTTCAGCACAGGGTTATCAGCTGTGAGGAAAGTCTCAGGCTATCTGAGGGTTATTATTATTCAGTACAGGGCAACCAACTATCATTAGCACAGAGGCTGTGAGAGAAGGTGTGCTATTACAAGAGGAGCAAAGTTGGTTGCGAAAAAAAAAAAGAATGTTTTTAAAATTTTCTTTTCCGTGAAATGTTCTTTCCCTGGTTTTAGAAGCCAGACAAACACATGCTTATTTTCTACCAGATCAGATATCCATTTGAAAAGACAAGGAAAATGACCCTCCAGCTGCTGTTTCTGCTTCTAACAATATAATCACATCCTCAGAGGATTCAAGGGTCCTGGCAGGTGGGGGAGCAACACAGATGACCAGTTGCTTCCCTCAGAGAACATTCTGAGCACTTCTGTGATAGTTCCTTTGTGTACCAAACCACTGAGGGGATGACTGCAGTCTTGTTGATATCTACAGGAAATGATTAGCAGGGAAGTCAATAGGCTGAATATGTTTGTGTGTGTGTGTGTGTGTGTGTGTGTGTGTGTGTGTTAACTTTACATCCACTAAAATGGTTTCCCCTTTTAGAGATTAAAATAATTTGCCATGCTTGCAAAGAACATTAAATTTTTTTTCTTTAGTGTCATACTTTATTAAATTAAGGCTAAGACAAAGCATGTCCATTGCCTGTCTCCCACTGATGTCACCATAAAGAATTAGATTAGTCTGGCCAAAGTGAATGTTTCAGGGATAAGCTCTTGAAATATGTAGGGGTACAGAGTGATAGCACAGCAGGTAGGGCAAGGCTTGCCTTGCATGAGGCCGACCTGGATTCCATCCCAAGCATTCCATATGATTCCCTGAGTACCACCAGAAATGACCTCTGAGCATAGAGCCAGGAGTTAACTCTTGAGTACTGCTGGGTGTGCCCAAAACAAAAAACAAAACAAAGGCAAAGACAAAAACAAAAAATGAAATATATAGAGGGTTAATCTATGAACAGTGACCTGAACTTCAAAAAATGTTTCTTTTTAACAATTTTCTTTTTTTATGCAATCACCATTTTTATGTTTTGGTTTGGTTTGGTTTTTGAGCCACACTCGGTGGTGCTCAGGGTTTAATCCTGGCTCTGTCCCTAGAAAACACTTCTGGCAGGCTCAGGATATCATATGAGATGCCTGGAATCGGACCCGGGTCCATCAGGTTGGCAGCATTCAAGGCCAATGTCCTACCACTGTGCTATCACTATGGCCCCTCTAAAAACATTTCAAGACTCAGGAAGAAAGTTCCAGGAGCTGGAGTGCATGCATAAGCAAATGGTTCATTCTCTGTATTTTATGATTCCCCCAAACAATCCTTTAAGCATAAAGCCTGTGCTCAGTGCTGGGTATGCCAACCCCACCCTAAATAAACAAAGACAAAGCAATGGGCCAGGGAGATGGCTCAATGAGCTGGAGCTTTACATGCGGGAATACCATCCTGGCATCACATATTCCTGTGGAGCGCTGCCAGGAATGACTCTCAAGAGCTGAGCTGGCAGTAGCCCCAGCAATGCTGAGTGTTGCCTCCAAACTAAAAGGAAAACCAACTAAACTAACTAAATCCTATTTCAGGGACTAAGAGGCGAGTTAGAGGCCTTATAAGCACGAAGAGTTCAGTTCTTTTTCTGCATATGATCCAGAAATCTTTCTGCTTGTTCCTGTCTGAGATGTTGGCACCACAAAAAAATTATCTGAGCACACATCTGTATGTACACACACCTGAACAAAAGGGTCCACCCCTGCACCTCCACTGGGCAAGCACACACCAAGCCTGTGTGCAGACACCTGTTAGTACTACGTCAGCAGAAGCAAGGAGACAAGAAAAGACATCTTAAAAAATAAAATACAAGAGTATAGCAGAACTCTTATAATTCAAACCATTTCCCCATTGCTATAGAGCCTAGAAATGTGGGCACATCCAGCTGTTTTTATGCACTCTATTTTCCACTTCCCTTTCTGGCATTTTCTTCCACATTTTCTATATACTGATGATTCTTGACCTTCTGCCCAAGTTTGAAGATTAAAACCAATAAAGCTCTGTCTTCTCAACATCCTTCTATATAAAAGAAAGACAGCACTGTCCTGCCTTGTCCATCTATATCTCCATATGGTGAAAGACTGTTTTCCCCTTTCCATTTTAAGTATTTTGATTTGAGACATTGGAGTAGTGGTATTTTGCAGGACTAATCTTTTTTTGTTGTTTTTTGTTTTTGTTTGTTTTTGGGCCACACCAGTTTGACGCTCAGGGGTTACTCCTGGCTATGCGCTCAGAAATTACCCCTGGCTTGGGGGGACCATATGGGACGCCGGGGGATCGAACCGCGGTCCTTTCCTTGGCTAGCGCTTGTAAGGCAGACACCTTACCTCTAGCGCCACTTCCCAGCCCTGCAGGACTAATCTTATCTCTTGGTCGGGGTTCTGAGGTAATCTTGCCAGAGTATCTAACATGAAGTTAGCTGCGGGTTCTCTCCCACACCAGCTAATACACCTACTCAGCATGGGTAAAACCAAAATAAAGTCAACAGCCCAACCTTCATCAGTAACATGAAAAATAATGATGTGAAGGCCTCAGAGACGGTGCAGTGAACAGGGAGCTTGCCCTGAATGCAGGCGATCTCAGGATCCCCAGATATAACCTGATTTCTACTAGGAGCAATCCCTGAGTGCAGAGTCAGGAGTCAGCCATGAGTACTGTAGGTGTTGCCTAAAAAAATAAAAGTAAAATGTAAAAAAATTAAAAATAAAAGTAAAATGATGCATCTAAAACAACATATTTAAAAATGCACAATCTGTATGACTGGAATGGCTTGGCACACAGGCATCAATCTTGTCCCCTGACTACCATTTCACTGTTTGTTTTTTTTTTATTCTTTCTTAAAAACAAAACAAAGCAAAGCAAGATCCATGGAAGTAATCAGCCAACTCCAGAGACAGGGACCTCCTTCTGAAAATGAGTAACTGCTGAGGCTTTTCTGATCACTAGCTACTAAAATGGTCTTGACATGTTTTCCAGTATTGTGAACCTGCTTATCTACTGTGCACATCTGCTCAAGGAAGATGTAGTCCACACTTTAAAAGGTTTGGAAAAACTGACTGGAGCTGCATTTTGTACCCCTGGGTGAAGTGCAATCTATATGGCTAATAAAGAATCCCTGACTCCAGCTTTGCTGACTGCTGCCATCCTTGTCAGCCTGGGACATAATGATGATCATTCTGTTTTATTTTGTTTGCATCTGGTGGTACTTAGCACTTATATCTTGCTCTGCATTCAGGGATCACTTCAATCACTCAGGGCACAGGGGACCACATGTAGAGTCCAACTTAGGTCAGTCACATGAAAGACAAGTACCCGACTAGCTATACTGTGTCACCAGCCCCCATGTACAAATATTTTTAAATTTCTCGTTAAAAGCTTAAAATCATTAAAAGTGGAATATAATTTGACCATTGTTAGAATTCATAAAATAGTAATAAAAACATAATTATATAACAACCAAAGTGAGCTAATCCTAGGTACCCTTGGGTCTATTCAGTGAGGAGTTGGGCCTAAATAAGAAAAATGCTTTACAAAGACACACTGGTTGAAGAAAATAATTCTTATTTCTATACTTGCTTTACTGCACATAGTTCCTCCAAGTCTCAGTGACTGTACAAAGTGCTGAAATTAAAATACTTTTGACATTTCCATAAATGGAAATTTCATGTGATTTAACCTAGACACACAGCATTAACGGGAGATAAAAAAGATGCAGACACATGCCTCCATCCCACAGCATGCTGGTTATATCAACAGCATTTTTGTGCATTTACTGATTCTCTAAAATGCACCAAGTACCTAAAGCAGCATTGTTCGCAACAGTAAAAGGCTGTGAAGACAGAAAGATCTATGAAAGATAAATGAGAAAGAAAAATCTATGAAAGATAAATGAGAACATCCACAGAACAGAATTATTTACAGCTACATTTAAAAAATTTTTAAGAAAACCTCTTTAAAGGCTTTTAATGAAAGAAATCCAAGGTTTAATGTTAAGTGATAAAAAAAACAAAAGGTAGTAAGGTATGTGCCTATCTCTTTTGTATCAGAAATAAGATGAATAGCAATCTCTACAGACTTGTCAGCTATTGTTATAACTGCATGGAGACAAAAAGTAAAAGAATAAGAGTGGGGAACAGATGAGGGGAACAACAATGGAAAACAAATACTTGGAAGAATTTTAATCAAGATAGGTGGGTACACTTTACAAAATGCTGAATATGCTTCTGGCTTGTGAAGGCAGCTAAGCAGGAGTGAAACTCAAAGAGCAGAGGAGAGGTCAGAGGGGTCACCTCATACCCACCACTGCTCACCCCCTCCATGGCCTTTGATTCCGATTTAGAATTTCTCTCTATTCAGGAGCAGCAGGTGCAGCAACAAGCCCTTTCCAATGTTTCCCTCATGTGCTCTTGCACACACAGGTCACAGGATGCTTTTTAATACCAGAGGAAAAAAGATAGACAGGGCCTTGGGTGTAGACAGGACTTTAATCTCTGATGCAAAAGTGATGGAAACTGAGATCTGAGACACAGAACTCAGACCAACTGAGAGGTCTAGAGCTTCAGAGATGCCTAGATAGCTCAGTTTAGTGGAACCTCCAATTACCAGAAGATCTGGGGTTGGTTTGCATTTGCTATTAAATGTAGAAAATAAACTAAGAAATGCATTGGCCTATAAATGAATTCATCAATGAGATCATTAGATTCGCGTGTCTTTATTTTATGTTTGGGTTTTAGGTCACAGTTGAGGTGCCTAAAGGCTGGTCATTTCTCACTCAGTGTTGAGGAGCTACTCTTGGCCTTGGCAGTAGCAGGGCTTCAACCTGTTAGCCAACAAGTCTTGCCCTCCTGTTATCTCTCTCTTTATATCTGTCTCTCTCCTGTTTTCTTTTTCTCTCTCCCCTCTCTTCTGTTCTCTCTGTCTCCTCTCTCTTCTGTTCTTTTTCTCTCTCATCTCTCTCCTTTTCTTTCTCTTTCATCTCTCTCCTGTTCTCTCTCTCCTCTCTCTCTCCCTCTCACCTACATGTCTGATGCAATAGTGATCAAAGAAAACCAAAACCTAAGCCAGAAAATGCCTCTCAAAGTTATAAATAAAAGTGCTAAAGTCAGCCAATGAAAGATAGCCACCCAAGACTTTAAGCTCTGACTAATATTTTCTTACTTTGCTTCCACCTTTCCTCTTTAAAAGTCTCCCAGAGCGCCTGGAGGTGGAACATTGCTAGGCCATTTCCTGTCTGGCACAGCCATATTCTAGCAGATGTTTAATCAAATAAACTCCACTTTTTAATATGTCTCAATTTATCCTTTAACTGACTTGAACCCAAAATTGTTCAAGGCTTGGGGTCTTAAAATTTCAGAATCGAACATGATCTGCTACATTCTTCATTTTTCTTTGTAGGGGAGGAGGAGGAAAAAAATGTTAACGTGTATATTTAAACTACTAAATATACAAGGTACACCCTTGAAACAAGAATGCCTATGCGACTTTCAAAAGTGCTTCTGTGAATTAAGAAACAGCATTTGTGCAATTTTAGTAAATCTGGATTCAATTAAGTCTTTGTAACAAACCATTCGTGTTCTCATAATACCATGGTAACTCTCAATACTTATTTTTACTTTTTTCCCTGGAGCTATTATGAAAAAACTGCAGGCATTTTAGGTTGGTAGCAACCTTGAATTTGTGATTCATACTAATAGGGAATGAATTGTATGTGTCTTTACAATTTTTTCTGTTTGTGTGTTTGGGGCCACACCTGTTGGGGGCTAAGAGGTTACTCCTGGCTCTGATCAGGGCTTACTTACTCTGGTGGTGCTCAGGGAATCATAAATAAATATGTCAAGGATCAAACTCTACTTTGCCTATGCTCAGCCCAATGACTTCTCTGCCACTTCTGTAACCACAAAACAACCATCTTTCTCCAAGACCAATGTTGTTGGAGGGCTGACATGCCAGGGTACTTTATGATCACAATGCACCAGCATCCCAGAGGTATGTAGTCAAAAAGAACTTTGTAATCAAGCAACTGAAGTGGTATGCTAGCGCTCAAGCTAGCTCAAGCTGAATTAGCACCTAGCCTTTCTGACTCAGATGTCAGAACACTCTCTCTCATTTCACATCATGTCCCCAGGAGTGGAAGGGGACACATGAGCTCTGAAGATGTGTGCAGTAACAACACAGTAGTTCTAACTGCCAAGGAAAGGAAATGAAATAAGAAGCTTTTAAGTGCACTTGCTTGTCTGGGCTTTTCCCTTGCTTGGTTTACAACCCATGTGTGACTCTGTAGGTTTTTGCTCTCAGTTCCAGCAAACAGCCATCATTAGAATCTACTTGCCCTCTGATGCAAGAGGTCGAGTCCCAGAAGCCCCAGGCTCTAATTCTTGCTGTCAGCACACACCAAAACTCATCATCCCAATAAGACAAAACTATTGAGCTGAGCAGAAAGCAGAGCTTGTGCTTGCTGCTGGATGGGGAATCAGAGGAGGGCAAGGTAACAAGGGCCTCTCTGAGCAGCAGCGACCCTTAGACAGAGACAGGTTGGGGGAGTCAGGGCAAGCCTAGGGCAGTATAGAAGATTTGTGGCAGGAGTCCAGTGAAGAGCCAAGGACTTGATTGTATCAGAGAGAACATCTGAGGAATCTCTGCAAGCTGAAGACATATAAAGCAAGGTTAACAAAGATCTAGGTGGGAGGACTGCAAGGTGTCTCACAATCTTCCTAACCCTAACATTTTAATTAAACTGGGGGTGGAGGAGAGGTGAGGGAAGTACATATGATGGTGCTCAGGGATTGCTCAAGACTCTGCACTCAGGTAATCATGCTTAATGGTTGTCTGGGGACCTTATATAGTGGTAGGGATCAAACTGTGGTCATTCATATGCAAGGCAAATTTTTTACCCATGTACAATCTCTGTGATCCCAAAATACATTTATTTGTAGAGGCCAAAAGAGAAGCCATTCTTGTAAATTAGACAGAAACCCAATTTGATCTGGTTGTACACAATATGGCCCTCATTTGAATACTCACAGGCCCAGTGAAAGGGTCCCACAAAGGAAGGCTATTTCCTTTTATTCTTTTAGTTTATTTTTGGTTTGAAGGCCACACCCAGTGGCTCCAAAGAATATTCATGGTTTTGTGCTCAGGTTTGTTTCGTGAGAGGACCACATGACACCTGGGATTCAACCTGGGGCCTCCCCAACGCAAAGCACACACTCAACTCACTGAGCTCTTTCTGGCAGTCTAATGTCAATTTATTTTATCTATGCTTTTTTCCTCTCTTACATTCTCTGAGGCCAGATTCCACATAGAGATTAGAAACCCAATCTAGTTACTCTCATACCAAATACTTCAATTCCTCTCCTTTTTATTATAAATAGGAAGTGCCAGGGAAGAAACTGAAGAGGGTTGAGTAATAGGTTTCCAAGGAGCCCTTCTAAGCAGGTAATATAAAGTGGTGTGTTTCTCCAGGAGATGTAGTGAAATACATTTGCTATAACCAGGAACGTTTGTGGAAAGGGTCTATAGAAGATAGCATGACAAACACAGGTCTTCTTTTCAGATCCCAAATTACAGATACCTCAGCAAAGAACAGAATAATCCCTCCTCCTGTCACCTCTGTGACCCAATCATATGGTAGAATATATGACATCAGAGAAAAAAAACCTAGATTTGGGCCTAATTTTTTCAGACTCTGAGAGAACTACAAACTAATAAAAATGAATATCTGGTCCTAAAAACAAGCATTTTCTTTCTCATCTCTACTTTCAGAAATATAGTACGTATTTCTTCAACAACGTGGGGCCTTCATCTGTATCCCCAAATCAGCATTGTTGGGTACAAGAAAGACTAAATATAATGTGTCAATTTACCTACCTTAACCCAACTTCCAGCTACTGGCATCTATGGCTCACAATATAAAGAAAAGACTATAGGTTTACAAAGATAAATTCAAGGCTAAAGAGATAATACAACAAGTAGGATGCTTGCCTTGCATGCAACTGGCTTGGGTTTGATCACTGCATTCCATATAGTCCCTCAAGTTCTTCCAGAAATGATCCCTAAATAGTGCAAGTATAAGACACTTGTGTTCCATGAGGTTGATCCCAATTCAATCCCTGCCACTACACAGGGTCACCCACACACCAGCAAAAGTGACCCCTGAGTATAGTGCCAGGAGTGAGTCCTGAGCACAGTTGAACGTGTCCCTGCATCCCTCAACTCCCCTTCCTCAAAAAAATGGTGGGGGGGTAAAATTTGAATATGCAATAGCAGTCAGGACATAAAACACACAGAAAAAGTTAGATTATTCTTAAGGGCTTCCCTAGATAGTGCTTAAACTGAGGAACAGCCCTTTCCTGAGGAGCTGGTACTCCAACAGGACTAGAGGGCATTGGAGGAAGTGAGCTTTCTGGGTCCAATTTCCTATGGTGATCTGGGAACTGGAGCCAGAATCTCCTACAAGGCAGCTTGCCCTATAGCCCTGGGGCTCAGAAACTTCTGATTGCTTCCAGGTCCTTGCAGAGCTATCAAAGCCAGAAAGAAATGGTTTGAATCCAAAGAGAAGTGGAGAAGAGTGGGAAGGCTGGATGAGACTGAAAAGAGTTAGGGAGGAGGTGGAGGGAGTAGGCAGAATCTGGGCACAAGAAGGGTTGGGGCAAAGGAAGAAGAGCAATTCAAATTAAATGAAAACAGCCCTTGTAGCTATGACCCCCTTCGCAAACTCCTGCTAAGCACAATCCATTCAGGAAGACAAAATCTAGGCATATGGTGCCTGCCTGTTAGGGCATTTGAAGCTTAGGGAATTGGTATTTTCCAGGTGGTTATGCCCAGAAGTACACAAAGACTCTTGATGAGGTCATTTAAAACTGCTTATTAGGTCAAATCAACACCATGTGCAATTACAACTACACTACCTCTCTCTTTCCCCATTACTAGTTCACTTTCTTCAAATCAAAGCAGTTTGAGTAGCAAACTTGCTTAAACATAGGGGATGTATATCACACTAAAAGCAAATGGAGAGTCTGATGGCTAGAAGCAAAATGGAGGACAAAATGTTAGCTGCTAATTCAGAAGATGGGGTATGGGGTCATCTGAAAATCATAAACAATAAACTGCTAGGTTAAGGAAAAAAGCTCAACCCATGTTCCACAGTCCCTGTGCTATTTGGAAATGCTGTTCTCATCTAAAGTGCAGTGGTGATTGTGGAAAGAAGAGGCCCTGCCTTTTAGATCTGCAATATTTTATTTTAAAATGTGAACACCCACTGGCCCCCAAGTGCCTGAGTGAAGCAAGAAAACCATGCTGATGATTTCACTCTTACATCCAGAATAAAATGTGTGTTAAATAGCTGAGTAAAAAGGAATCACACTACCCTTGTTCAAAATAAAAAATAAAAGTTAATTCTATCAATTCTACCTGTTCTACTAATTCTACTCCTTTAATCTATCTCTTAGATTTCTAGAGAGGAAAATTAAGCCAGGTGAGTTGAGAGATTTGCGTGGAAACCAGTAGTCATGGGAACACACCTTCCTTCAGATTAATAGACAGGAAGGAATCAAACAACCATTCTTTTCCTCAGTCTAACTTTTCTATGTTAAAGAAAATGGCAGCTTCCAGTGTGAGATAATTATCCCAAGATTCCACACACAATTCACACCAACTCCTGAAACAGAATAACCTGAGTAGGTAGGTTCACATTTCAGATGTCAAAATCCCACCCAGATCCACTGAATCAGAGATTATAGTGGGAAGGGAAAAATGTAGTTGTCAAACATAAATCAATCCATTAGAGGACTGAATAATTCCTAGGAAAAAAAAAAGAACTTATTTTATAATAATTTTGCCCCTCATCCTTATAAATTTCTATTCTTGTGTATGTCATATGATACCTGATACATTAACACTGAACCCAAAGCTCACAACTTTGAGTAAATTAATTGATGTAAAAATATACAAAAGATGATTAAAAAGGGGTGTAAAATCAGGCTACTTGAGCCCTTCTGTGCTAAATTGTAAACTTTTCATCCTCACTGTTGTAAAGCAACAACCTTGTCCCATGACTACCAAGTATCTCCTGACTATCACTACCAGTGGTAGAAACCACTGACACAATAAAAGTTCGATTCCAGAACTTCCTGATTCCTGCGGGACACTGCAGAGAAAGACACCAGCAAACTTAATCAACTTAATCCCATCAAGGTAAACTGACCAGGTTCACCGATCAGCAGAGAGGAACATGACCTGTTCTGCCTCCTATGTGCCATGCACATCTCCTAGTCCATGAACCCCACCAAAACACATAGTAAAAGTCATGCTACAAGCATATCAATGGGGAAACAACACCAGACAACAACATGCATAGAGAATGAAGATGGCAGGTTTGATGTCCCAGAGAGTACCAACCACATAGTTAAACTCTCAGACAAGGAGTTTTGAGTACTAAAATGGAGAATGATCATAGAACTCAAAGAAAGAATAGATCAAGCTGAAGAGAACATTAAGATAGAAATCAGAAAACTCTAAACTGAAATAACAGGCCTGAAAAACTCAGTAGATGAAATAAAAAACTCAAAGGAAAGCCTCTCCCAACAGAGTAAAATAATAGCAGCTGAGGAAAGAATCAGCGAGCTGGAAGATTAGATGCAGAACAACTCCATACAGCAGAAGAGATTGGAAAAAAGCCTCAAAGTAAATGATCAGACAATGGAAAAATTAATCAAAGAATGGGAACAGATGAAAATAAAAGTCCTTGACAAATTCAACAAAAACAACATAAGAATCAGAGTCCCAGAGACTAAGGAAAAGATTCCCAGGAAGAATCAACAGTCAAATACATTATCACAGAGAAACTCCCAGAGCTAGAGACTGCATGCAACCAAATCCTACATGCCCAAAGAGTACCAGCTAAAAGATAACCGAAAAAAGCACCCCAAGACTCATCCTAGTCACAATAATGAATCCCACAGATATAGAATACTGAAAGCAGAAAGATTAAAAAAAAGGAAAATTACATTCAAAGGAGCATCCTTAAGATTTACAACAGACATATGACAAGAAACCCTCAGGGCCAGAAGACAGTGGTTAGATGTTGTGACAAAACTGAATGAAATGGATGCTTCAGCTAGAATAATGCACTCAACCTGACTCACATTCAGGTTTGAAGGAAAGATACATAGCTTCACAGTTAAACAATAGTTCAGAAACTTTACAGATGCAAAACCAGCCTTAAAAGAAAAGCTGAAAAGTCTACTTTAAGACAAGACAGACAAACAAAGACACCAAACTGATACACAAAGATGATATTAAATCCCATGACAATCATCTCCCTCAAAGTCAGTGGGATAAACACACCAGTTAAGAGACACAGAGTGTGGGGCCCGGAGAGATAGCACAGTGGTGTTTGCCTTGCAAGCAGCCAATCCAGGACCAAAGGTGGTTGGTTCGAATCCCGGTGTCCCATATGGTCCCCCGTGCCTGCCAGGAGCTATTTCTGAGCAGACAGCCAGGAGTAACCCCTGAGCATAGCCGGGTGTGACCCAAAAACCAAAAAAAAAAAAAAAAAAAAAAAAAAAGAGACACAGAGTGGCAAAATGGATCAAAAAACTCAATCCAACCTTCTGCTGCCTACAAGAAACATACCTGAACAGTCAGAACAAACATAGAGTCAAAAATCAAAGGATGGAGTAAAAACATTCAAGCAAACAACTCCCTTAAAAAGCCAGAGTGGCTATATTAATATCAGATGACACAAACTTTAGACATAGAAAAATTGTAAGGAACAAATATGGTCATTTCTTATTAAAGGATATGTACAGCAGGAAGAAATCACTCTCCTAAAAATTTATGTACCCAATGAGGTACCAGCAAAATATTTAATACAATTGTTGACAAACCTGAAAGAACACATCAATAGCAACACAATAATAGTGGGAGATATCAACACTGCCCTGTCACCCCTTGATAGGTCAACCAGGCTGAAACCTAACAAAAATATACTAACTCTGAAAAGAGAAATGGAAGAAAGTGGACTAGTAGATATATATAGGGCACTCCATTCCCAGAAAACTGGATACACATTCTTTTCCAATGCACATGGGTCATTTTCCAGGATAGACTACATGTTGGCCCATAAAACATATCTCCATAAAATAAAGAAGATAGGAAACACCCTTCCCCTTCCTGCTGACCCGAGAACTGCGTAGATGGCATGCACCGGCTGCTAGGTCACCCAGCATGGTTCAGAAACACCCCGCTCCTTCCCACAGAACCCGCAAACCATGCAGACATGTGTGCTGGCTGCTGGGCCACACAGCCAGGTTCAAAAACACCCCACCCCTTCCCACTTGTTGCAAGTCAGCCCCTGAAGAGGTTGACTGATGGAGGGATGGAGGATGAGGCCTTTCTCCTCCAGTTCGGACCACACGTCTGTTACCATGTTCAGTCAGTGGTTCTGAGGTGAATACGGTGGGAAGAAAGCCAACAGGCAGTCAGGCTTCCGAAGAAAACAGCTCTTTATTCCGTGAAGAGGTCAAAGCCAAAAGGCCTAAGAATAGGCCCCAGGAAAAAAGCCTCCTGCCTTCCACAGACCCTTGCTTTTATGCCCCAGAATCAGGTACCACCCAATGGTGGGATCAGGTACCACCGTACGGTGGGAGCAGAATGCCAGGTCACACCCTAGGGTAGAGCACAATCACCAATCAGGGTAGGGTCAGTAACATAATAATCCCATTAAAATGTTTACATACACAACAATTCCCCCATTTGTTTTTAGTAAACAAACAATATTATCTACAATTATTAAAGAAAAAACTAGTCAATAATAAAAGAGCAGCTGCTTGCATACTGGTGCCCTAACGTGGACCTGAACCCTGGACCAAGACAGCATGGTGAGATTCTTGTTCTTGTGTTTGATTTTGGCTCTTTTCAGCTGGAGTGAGCCCAGAACCTTGGGCCATGTGGAGTAACTTTTAAAGATTACCAAGTCCCCTTCTGGGGGCAGAAGGGCCAGTAACGGAGGGGAAGTGAAAGTTTGGATTACCCCCATCCGAGGCTCAGGACTGAGACGTTGCTGCAAAAAGGTCTTTTTCCTAAAACCCTGACCTACTCAGAGATTGATGGAGAGCCCTAATTGGAAAAGGATCAGGAAGAAAAAGCTTCTCTAAAGGCACTGATATGCTGAGTATGACCTTCAGCCTGATCATGGATTTTAACTTTTAAAATTTCGGATTTTCAACTTGGACCACCCTGATCTTTGAACAACCAGACGCACCTGCAGTGGCTGCCTCAGCATCAACAGCAGAAGTGGCAATAGGCGATGGATCACTCTCAGCGAAAAGCACGGGACTGGAGAAACTGTGAGTGCCTGTATGTGTTTGTCTCCTGTCCTGTCTCCTAAACCTCTTGGGAGTGGGCTGAAAAGGGCCCAGAAAATTTGCTCTCCCAAAGGCTCCAGAAGAGCACTTAGCTCCACTTTGCTACGTGATCATGCACTCTTTCTAAGGAAAGAATGCCACTGCAACAAGAAGAAAAAAAAAATCACACTAAGAACTGAGCTGGATCACTGAAGCCCAGCATCTCTCCCTGGACTGTCTTCTCTGCTGCATGCTCAGGTCTATGATTTGATCCTGTGTGAGGCTTCATCCATGGAGGGCTCCCCTTCCTTGGAGGCAAGCTGACCCACCCAGAAAGGGCGGAGCCAGAGGAGCGTGGCCACACACATCATTTAGCCAATGAATACCACCACAACACGTAGAAAAACCCACAATACAAGTGTGACAATGGGGAAACAACGCAGGCCAGCATCAGACATAGAGAATGAAGATGACAATTCTGATGACCCGAAAACAGCTCTTTATTCCATGAAGAAGCCAAAGCCAAAAAACCTAAGAATAGGCCCCAGAAAAAAAGCCTCCCGCCTTCCACAGACCCTTGCTTTTATGCCCCAGAATCAGGTACCACCCAGTGGTGGGAGCAGAATCAGGTACCACCCTAGGGTGGAAGCAGAATGCCAGGTCACACCTAGGGTAGGGCACAATCACCAATCAGGGTAGGGTCAGTAACATAATAATCCCATTAAAATGTTTACATACACAACACTGCTTAACCCGCAAACCGTGCACACATTTATGCATTCATGCGAAGATATTCTAACTTATACCATATAGGTATAGTCAGCTCAGACCTAACAACCAACTTCCTCAGGTAATCCACAGCCCACAAAACACGATAGGAAAACACTAAAGCATCTTGAAATAACCCTGTCATACTTAGACAAGCCACCTGGCTAGGAAAAATAAACTCTAAATCGAATATACCTTCAAGCACCTTTAACACAATCAGTACAGCAGACCTCTTTATGAAATAACCTGAAAACTCAACATTCAGAACCTCCAAACACAAAGAAATATGCCTAAACCAAGGAAGACACTAGCAGCTGGTAAAATGGAGAGAAATCCTATCAAGTTTCCAAGCCCACCAAAACACACAAACGCAATAGATGAGAATCTAAAAGCAACAATGAACCTCATAGCAATGGAAATCAAGGAATTACTAGCCTGCAAGAATAAGAAATCTATAAATGAACAATTCAACCAATTCAAAAAAGAACTTTTACAGAAGATAAAAGAATCCATACAATTGGAACTAAGGGAAATAAAAAACATGGTAGTAGAATTACATAGTTAGAAGAAAGCATAGGGGAACTTGAAGAAAAATTACAAAGCAACAATGACAAAGAAGTCAATAAGAAAATAAAAATAAAAACATTGTAAGAAAGTTAGGTACCCAATGAACAAAGATAAAAGAAATAACCTATGAATTTTAAGAATACTAAAAGGGGAAGAAAAAGGGAAAGGAGAAGAACAAGTAGTGAGGGAATTAATAGCAGAGAATTTTCCCTCTGGAAATCTGTCCTCTGGAAAAAGACACCTATACAAATCCAGGAGGCAAAAAGAGTCCCTAATAAAATAGACCCTAACAGACTAAGACCAAGGCATACAGTAATAATCCCAATGGCAAAAAATAAAGAGAAAAAAATTCTTTAAAGCAAGAAGAGAGAGAAAAACACTTAAATACAAAGAAAGACATAAGAATCAAACCAGGCCTCCCATTTGAAACAATCCAAGCAAGAAAATAGTGGAGTGATGTATTTAAACTACAGAATTAAAGAAACTTCCATCCTAGAGTTTATTATCCGGCAAAATTCTCATTCATACGGAAGGGAGAACTAAAAACACTCTTAGACAAAAAGGAACTCACACTATTCACGCTGACCAAACCAACCCTAAATGAACTACTCAAAGATGTATTACACAATACAAACCCCCGATTGTAACAACAACCACTCTATTCAATACAATAGCACAACCCTCTCTGTCAATAATCTCGTTAAACATCAATATCTAAACTCCCCCATTAAAAGAAACATAGTAGAGGGTTGGATCAGAAAACAGAAACTAGATATCTGCTGCCTGCAAGAAACACACCTAACAGAACAGGATAGACACAGGCTTAGAATAAAAGGATGGAAATCAATTATTCAAGCCAATGGAAAAGAAAGAAAAGCTGGGACAGCCTGCCTTATATCAAACCAAATTGCATTCAATCTCAAAAAAGTGCTTAGAAACCAAGAGGGTCATGACTTACTGATCAGGAGAACATTAAACCAAGAAGTACTAACAGTAATCAATATTTATGTGCCAACTGTAGAGCCAGCAAAATATAGAAGACATTTGCTCACAAATCTAGAGATACATATGAAAGGAAATGTAATAGTAGTATGATATTTCAATACTTCACTATCCTCACTAGATAGATCTACCAGGGAGAAAACTAGTAAAGACATAAGAGCCCTAAATGAGAAATTAGAGGAAATAGGACTAATGGACCTATACAGGGCTCTCCACCCCAAGAAAGCAGAATAAACATTCTTATCAAGTACAAATGGAACCTTCTCTAGAATAGACCATGTCTTAGGATATAAATCTAACTTGCACAAAGTTATAAATATAAGAATTATTAGAAGCACCCCATCAGATCATTATCCAACAGAGATCAAGATGACTGTAAAAAGAAACTTTGGAGAAAATCCAACACCTGGAGATTAAACAACATGCTGATCAACAATAGCTGAATCAAAGAGGAACTCAAGTAAGAAATAAAAAGATTCATTGAGACAAATGACAAATTGTCAAAATCTATGGGACACAGCAAAAACAGTAATTAGGGGAAACTCATAGCAATACAGGCAGGAAAGAGAAAAATGTCAGGAAGGAGGAAAATGACAAAATCAACAGTCTACAAGGGCACCTTAAGGATCTGGAAAAACAGCAACAAAGGAACCCAAACACAGTCAGAAGAAGAGAAAAAATAAAAACCAGAGCAGAAATAACATAGAGACAAAGAAAATACAAAAAAATTAATGAGACCAGGAGTTGGTTTTTTGAAAGAATAAACAAGATAGACAAACTACTGACAAGACTCTCCAAAATGGGGGGGGGAGGGAAAACATCCAAATAAATATGATCATGAATGAAAGGGGAGGTATTACAACAGAACCTCAAGAAATCAAAGACAATATGAGGGAGTATTATGAACAACTACTCAGTTAAGCTACAGAACTCTGAAGAAACCGACATATTTCTGGAAAAATATCACCTTCCAAGACTCGATAAGGAGGACACAGAAAGCCTAAACAGGCCAATCACATCTGAGGAAATTGAATCAGTAATTAAGAAACTCCCCAAGAACAAAAGTCCAAGTTGAGATGGTTTCACAGGTGAATCCTATCAAACATTCCGAGAGAATTACAACTGATCCTCAGGCTCTTCCAAGATATTGAAAAGACAGGAATCCTTCTAATTCCGTCAATGAGGAGAATATCACACTCATTCCCAAAGAGGGCAAAGACCCCACCAAGAAAGAAAACTACAGATCAATCTCACTAATGAACATAGATGTAAAAATCCTCAACAAAATCTTAGCAAACCAAATCCAACAATACAGCAAAAAGATTTTACACTCTGACGAAGTGGATTTCATCCCAGGGATGCGAGGATGATTCGACATATGCAAATCAATCAACATCATACACCACATCAACAATAAGAAAGACAAAAGCCGCATGATTATATCAATCAACACAGAGAAGGCATTTGAGAAAATTCAACACTCTTTCTTACTGAAAACACTCAGCAAAATGGGGTTGAAAGGATCCTTCCTCAAGATAGTTACAGCTATCTATAAAAAGTAATAGCATCAAACCTAAATAAATGGGACTACATCAAACTAAAAAGTTTCTGCATGGTGAAAGAAGCACTGGCTAAAACTAAAAGACAGCTAACAGAATGAAAAAAATGTTCACACTCTACATCAGATAAAGGGTTGATAACTAGGATATACAAAGCACTCAGAAAGATTAGCACCACAAAACCTAATAAAACCATAGAAATGGGGAGAAGAAATAAACACTTTCCAAGAAAGACCAACAGATGACCAAGAGATACATGAAAACATGTTCACCATCACTCATCATTTAGGAAATCCAAATCAAGGCAAAAATGAGGCACCACCTTACACCATTGAGGATGGCACACATCAAAAATAACAGGTCCAATCTCTGTTGGATGTGGTAAGAAAGGAACTCTCATCCACTGCTGGTGGGAATGCTGCCTGGTCCAACCCTTATGGAAAACATTATGGAGAGTGCTTAGTAAACTCAGAATTGAGCTGCCTTATGACCCAGCAATCGCACTCCTGGGTATCTATACCCAAAATGGAAAGATATTCATCCCAAAGTATGTATGCACCCATTATTTTTGGCAGCAATCAGCACAATAACCAAGAATTGGAATCATCTTCAATGCCCAACAACAGATGAGTGGATCATGAAGATGTGGTATTTATGCACAATGGAATACTACATAGCAGTTAGAAATGATACAATCACAGATTTTGCAGCAACATGGATGGACCTAGAAAATATTATTTTAAACGAAGTAAGCTAGAAGAAGGATAAATACAGAACGATAGCACTTCTTTGAGGTATTTAGAATTCTGTCTATCTGTGGGATTCGTCATTGTGAGTAGGATGTGTCTTGGGGTGTTTTTTCTGGGGTCTCTTTTAGTTGGTACTCTTCAGGCATGCAGGATTTGATCACATGTATTCATTAGCTCTGGTAGTTTTCTCTTTAATGATGTTCTTGACCATTGATTCTTCCTGGAGACTTTCTTCTGGGTCTCTGGGACTCCAATGATTCTTAAGTTCTTTCTGTTGAGCTTATCATAGACTTCTATTTTCAATTGTTCCCATTCTTTGAGTAATTTTTCCATTGTTTGATCATTTGCTTTAAGGCTTTTTTCCAATTTCTTCTGCTGTATGGAATTGTTATTCATCTTATCTTCCAGTGTACTAGTTCTATCCTCAGTTGCTGTTAACCCGTGGGAAAGCTCAACCATATTTTTCTTCAATTCATCTACTGAGGTTTTCAGACCTGTTATTTGACCTGAAATTTCAGTTTGGAGTTTTCTGATTTCTATCTTTATATTCTCTTGATTCTTATTAGTGTTCTCTTCTATACTTTCTTTGAGTTCTTTGAACATCTTCCATATTGCAACTCTAAACTCCTTATCTGAGAGACTAGTTGGCTGGACATGTTCAAGTCATCAGAGTTGCCATCGTCATTCTGGCACTGGCCTGCGTTGTTTCCCCATTGTCACACTTGTATTGTGGGCTTTTCTACGTGTTGTGGTTGTATTCATTGGCTAAATGATGTGCAGGGCCGGGAAGCGGAGCAGCTGTGCTCCTCTGGTTCCACCCTTTCTGGGCTTGTAAACTCACCTCCAGAGAAGGCTCCAGGGAAGGTGAGCCGTCCGCAGATGAGCCACACACAGGATGAAATCAGGCCGAAAATGGAGCACAGCACAGAAGACAGGCAGATAGGGGTGCTGGCATCTGAGTTCCAGCAGAGTTCAGCGGCTTCCCCTTTCTGGGCTTGTAAAGTCAGCCATTTCTTACTCACTCACTTGCTCGCTGGGTAGCTTCAGAATCCGGTTTTTTGGGGGTTCGCTTCCCAGGGCTCTGAGGAGAGCTTCAAGGATTCAGAAAAGACAGAGAAGCACAGGACAGGGCTCCCTTGAGGTCCTCAGTTTCCTCAGAAGAAGCATAGCAGGGCGGAGACTCCTCAGGTAGAGCAATCAGCACTCCACCTGGCAGTCCCCACAGTCAGCCATTTCTTACTCACTCACTCGCTTGCTGGGTAGCTTCAGAATGCAGGTTTTTTGGCTGTTTGCTTCCCAGGGCTCTGAGGAGAGCTTCAAGAATTCAGAAAAGACAGAGAAGCACAGGACAGGGCTCCCTTGAGGTCCTCAGGTTCCTCAGAAGAAGCACAGCAGGGCGGAGACTACGCAGGTGAAGCAATCAGCACTTCACCTGGCAGTCCCCACAGTCAGCCATTTCTTACTCCCCAACTTGTTTTTTAAACTTAAAAAAACAAGTTTAAACTTCAAAAATTAAGATGAGTTGGGGATGGAAGGATAGCATAGTGGTAGGGCATTTGCCTTGCATGTGGCTAATCCAGGACAGACAGTGGTTTGATCCCCAGGGGTCCTTTATGGTTCCCCAAGCCAGGAGTGATTTCTGAGCACATAGCCAGGAGTAACCCCAGAGCATCACCAGGTGTGGCCCAAAAACCAAAAACCAAAAATCAAAAAAAAAAAAAAATTAAGATGAGCAGACATATATATTCTTGTATCCCTAGCATCTATCGGAAAAGAGAATTAAATTACCGTGTTTATTCAAGTATAACACGCAGAATTTTCCACCAAAAAAAAAAAAAAGAAAGAAATCACAGTTTGGGTGCGTGTTATAAACTAGGGCTGGGGTGGGGTGGCAGTGCCGGCAGATCCAATGAGGACACAAGCGAATTCTGAATTCGCACTGCGCCTTTTCTGGGCTGCAGCCCCGCACTGTACGCGAGGGCAAAGGAAAAAAAAGACCTCAAGAAACCTGGCCTATCGTGACATCCTGGTTAAAACCTCATGGGAAGACATACCAAAAGAAATGATCAAGAGTTTTTGGAAGACAGGCATCAGCAATGAAATGGTCAGCACAGAAGACGACCTGCTGTGGAGTTCAGACTCAGAAGAAAGCGAAGAAACTGGAGAAACAGATGTTCCTGCCAACTGGGACACTGATGAAAAGTTAACTCGAGAAGAATGGGAACAACTTTTTAGTGTATCTGATGATGAATCTGACTTTGAAGCATTTTAAATAAATGTGGTCACTGGTAATTTTATTTTGGTATTGTGTTTATACCAGTTTATGTTGTCAATAAATGATTTTTATCATGGCCGCACGTGTTCAATGTTTTTTGTCAATTACAAAGCTTGGTGTGAAACAAAATTTTATATCGATTTTTAATCGAAAATTGGGGGTGTGCGTTATACATGGGTGCACGTTATACTAGAATAAATACAGTACCAGCCCTGGAGAAGAAAGAAAAGAAACAGGATGGTCAGAAACTTTTCCCTCACTTCAAGGAGTTACTCTGCTGTTTCATATTCTGCTTAAGGACAGAAGCTGCTAAGCCAGGTTAGGCTATCACTTGCTAGTCATGAGACAGTAGGCCATTGCTGACCCTCTAGAAAACCAAGAAGAAATTGGACCTCCCTTATAATTCCACAGCTTCCTTGCTTGGAACCATCAATCCCTACTCCTCCAGCTCTGCCTTACACAGGGCAGTTCTCCAAGCCCGCAAGGAATCATGGAATTTCCTGGCATCAAAATGAGATTGAAGAGAGCCATTCTATCAGTTCACTGCCTCCTTGTCTCTCTGTCTTTCCTTTTGCTCCATTAGCCCAGCTACTAATGGTTCCCCTCTTAGTTCTTTTGGATTTGCTTTTTTAGCCTTGGTTGGTCTTCCACCAGGTTGTCACCACCTTAGTTAAGTATTACTAGAAATGTCACTCTTTAAAGAAGCTATGCTAACCCAACCTAACAATCCTACCTATCCCAAGCCATTGTCACCTACTTGGTTTTATTTTCTTTGGAGCACACAAATTGACAATATGTTCTTAGGCAGTGCCTTATTTCTGACTTGAATCTGAGTTTCAGAAGGACAGAGACCTCATCAACTTGTTTGCCCTTTTAGACTCAGCATCTGTAATTCTTCTTCGCACACATATATGCTCAATGAAAAGTAAATCATAAACAATCTGGTATGAACAAATAAACAAAAACAATCTGGTATGAATCTGATGAAAATATGGTTAAAGTATTATAATGTATTTGTCCCATAGCTGTCATTTCTTTCTTTTCTTTTCTTTTTTTTTTTTCTTTTCTTTTTCTTTTTTTTTTTTTTTTTTTTTGGTTCTTGGGCCACACTCAGTGATGCTCGGGGGTTACTCCTGGCTCTGCACTCAGGAATCGCTCCTGGCTTGGGGGACAATATGGGACACCGGGGATCGAACTGAGGTCCATACTGGATCAGTCACATGCAAGGCAAACACCCCACAGCTGCGCTATCACTCTAGCCCCCATAGCTGTCATTTTTCCCCTTCAGCCTTTCCCAGTGGGACCAGGGGTAGCTATATTGGATGGCAGAGCCAGAAAGTGGAATAAGAAAGTCTAAGACATTTTTTTTAAATTAGCTGTTCCAAACATAAAGCCCATCTAAAATAAGTTGAAGAGAACCATTGAAGTCAAACAGAAGAAGAAAAAATTCTATTTGAATGTGAGCAAGGTAATCTTGCCAAACTAATTATGCCCTATGCCATGTAATTGTGAACTGTTGAAAGACAAATAGTGAAGCAAAGCATATTTATAAACACATAGAGAGGTAAGATTGAGGTGTTAATTTTTAAGCAACTATCATAAATCTGGTTCCAGGATATTATTCCATTAAATTATTATTATTATACTAAGAGTTTTAAGAATGATGATGAATTCCTTTCATGTATTTCTCAATATCTAGGAAATCAAGTTTACTGTCAATTCTTTCAGACACTTAAAAAATTTGAGGCCCTATAAAAATGGTAGGTAGTAATTAATTATACTAACATCAAGAGAACTACACATTAGTAATTTTAAAAAATACAACCATATCTTATACACATCATATTACTCAACTAAGAAATATACATGTAGAATTCCTCATACAGTAAATTAAAAAGAAGGCACAAATAAAATCAAACAAAATAAGAAAGGCCAAACTTACTAAATGAGACAATGGAACTATCAATAGTGTCCTAATAGTACCTAGGTGTTTATTTAGCTCTTTTTTTTTTTTCAGAACTAAAACGGAATGAAAGCATTTTTCCTCCAGCTCAGAAAAGTGTGGCAAATATTAAATACTAAAGATCAATAAGTAACAGCTCCCATTTTAGCAGAAGATGACAAGAACATAATCTAAAGTATTGCTAGGTACTCTGGCTATTGCTATATTTAAAAATGATTCCAGGGGCCGGTGAGGTGGTGCTAGAAATAAGGTGTCTGCCTTGCAAGTGCAAACCAAGGAAAGATCGTGACCGTGGTTCAATCCTCCAGCGTCCCATATGGTCCCCCCAAGCCAGGGGCAATTTCTGAGCACTTAGCCAGGAGTAACCCCTGAGCATCAAATGGGTGTGGCCCGAAAAACCAAAATAAATAAATAAATAAAAATAAAAATAAAAAAATAAATAAAAATGATTCCAGATTCTTAAACACTGTGTATTATATACCCTCTATAAACTGATTTTCCATCATCTAATGTCCAAGTTATACACATATATTTATAAAGAACATACAACTTGACTCAAATAGTAGTCTGCCTCAAAAACAAGCTGAGGGAAGAGAGTTTACTCAATGATATGCAAGCAATATTTAAATACGATGGAATCCTAATAAATAGCATGCAAAAATTAAAAGCTCTTCGAGATGATGAATATTGTATACATTTTAGTGTATGTGTAAATATTTATTATTTACATGAAAAACTACTAAAATGGTGTGAAATCCTTTATATTACAATGAAGATTCACACATTACAAATCAGAGGTAGAATACTTATTATCTTAATATATGTT
Source organism: Suncus etruscus (assembly GCF_024139225.1). Classification (NCBI taxonomy): domain Eukaryota; kingdom Metazoa; phylum Chordata; class Mammalia; order Eulipotyphla; family Soricidae; genus Suncus; species Suncus etruscus. Next base: position 49,045,538 of record NC_064851.1, read on the forward strand.
TGTAAAATAGGGGTCTGGAAAAGAATCACTGATCAGCACATCCTTTGATTTCTTGTCATTCCTGTCAACAAGGAAGGCAATGGCAAGTATGGTGTAAAGTTATTTTGGGACAGCTCCAATTACTCCTGTGATTTGTCTATTCTTGTTGAGGATAGAGTTGACCTACAAGACTGTCATTCCTGTCCATTTTACTTCCAGAGCCCTAAAGGAAAATTGGATTAAAAACAGGCAGCAAGTCCCTATACCCAAGTGAAGCATAAGCCCCCCTTAGTCACATATGAAACAAAGTGCTGGAGTACAAGTAACCCCTAGTAAGTCACATGTAAATCAAAGCACTGGAGTCCTAGGAGAATCAGGCCAAGCAATTGGCATCCATTCAAGCCAGTACATCACTCAGTATACCCCAACCCTTTCCATCCCTCATTCCCTGCTGACAGTAGATTATGCCACGAATCTCCTTCCACAGCTCAATAGAAAACAGTACCCACACCTAGCCTAGAAAACCATTTAGACCAGGGTATATTATTTCTACAATCTAAAAAGGAAAAATGGGGGCTGGTGCGATAGCGCAGTGGTACGGCATTTGCCTTGCAGGTGGCTGACCCATGACGGACCTATCACTGGCATCCCATATGATGGTTCTATCACTGGCATCCCATATGGTCCCTTCAAGCCAGGAACAATTTCTGAGCGCATAGCTGGGAGTAAACCACTGAGTGTCACCAGGTGTGGCCCAAAAACAAACAAAAAAAACTAAAAAGAAATAAAAGGGGGATAATTAATGGCTATGATATTAAGATGGCCAAACTTAGTTTTTAAATGTATGGGACTACTGTTTTTAAAAATAAAAGCTGCTTTTATTATCACCACAGCTTTTTTTCTTTAAAAAAATTTCCCCCCCACCTAAAAAATTTTTTTGTTTGTAATCATACAACTACAATTATATTTGTAATCACAGTGTTAAAGATAATTTATATAAAAAAAAAAGAGTGCAAGTGGGGCGGGGAGGGGAGGAAGGAAACTTGGGACATTGGTGGTGGGAATGTTGCACTGGTGATGGGGGGTGTCCTCTTATATGACTGAACCCCAACCACAATCATGTTTGTAACCAAGGTGTTTAAATAAAAAATATTATTAAAAAAATAAATAAAAATTAAAAAAAAAGAAAAAAATTTTTGTGGCCAATATCAAATGGCCTTAGGTAACTTAAGCTTATTATTTTAAAAATACAGAGTTAAGCTCATTTAAAATCACTAAATATCTTAAAAAGTTACAAACATATATCCTACCTGCTCAGGCATGCAAACTTGAAAAGAATTTTATAGAATAGCCTGCAGTCAACAAATTCTCATTTTGACAGACTGATGTCAGGAAGGAGTTACAGAAAATAAGGTTCTCTCTGTGAAAAACATGCTGCCTTTGGTTCCTGCAGATCAGAACTTGGATAAGCTACAAACATACCCTGAGTTGACAGCATCTCTCATAAAATTCTAAAAACTCCAAATAAATATGGCTACTCACAATAATATACAAATGAGAATACTTTAGGAACAATCCTTCCTTAACAATAAATCTAAGTCCAGACATCTCTTCAAAGGAATCAACAAAGCCCCCATGTTAAGGCAAATTCTATATATCCAAGAATATATCATATATTCTATTATCCAAGACAATTATATGATGCATATAACCAAATGTATATAATTATCCTGGTATAAGCTTTCACATTATCTTCATAAATATAGGCTAAAATATCAATCTAAATGACTTTCTCAGCCTTTTTCAAGGATGAAAAGGTAAGCCAGCTTTTATAAAGTATACACAAATAGTCAAGATCAAAAGCAAATGCACTGGTCAGTTCTTTTCTACTCATAAGTTTTACTAAGAATGTGTGCGATTTTCAGAGAAAACACTAAAGTGAGAGCTGTTCAGAAGCGTGGAAATTAACTGGTGACAGGAATTTTCTTGACTAACAAGAGAATAACTAACATGATGAATTTATTTATTTATTTGGGTTTTAGGACCATATCCAGTGGCGCTCAGGGGTTATTCCTGGCTCTACACTGAGAAATTACTTCTAGCAGGCTTAGGGTACCATATGGGATGAAGGGATCAAACCTGGGTTGTCTATACAAGTCAAATGCTTTACTCACTGTGCTCTTGCTCCAGACTTAAGTTTGTTTGTTTATTTATTTATTTATTTTGGTTTTGGGGCCATACCCAGCAGTGGCACTCAGGAGTTACCCCTGGCTCTGTACTCAGAAATTGTTCCTGGCAGGCTCAGTAGACCATAAGGGATGCCAGGAATCAAACCCAGGCCAGTCATGGGTCAGCCACATGCAATGCAAACACCCTACAGCTGTGCTATCACTCAGGCCCTCTGAGTTTATTTTTTGAGGAGTTTATTTTTTTGCATTATTAGTCACGTATATTTGTTGTTAACAATTAAGATTTTTCAAGTAGAAACATAACCAAGTAAAATTGCGATTACTTAACCAAATAAAAACACTTTAGCTGAATGAAATTTCTGTTACTCAATAAATGCTAACATTAATTAGTAAATTTTAGGTCTAAATAATATATAGGGTAATGAATAAATAATATCTTAAAAAATAATAGCAAGACAAGTGACTCCCTTCCCACTCACACTTCCTCATCCCCTGTAATTAGCCACCTGCTTTGAACTGCTTTTCTGGCATTGGTGATGGATTTTCACTGATCCAATCATAGTCACTCTGACATAGTCACTTTAGTCACCCTTGTGACCAATGGTGAGAACGGATGAGACAGATGGTCAGAATTAGGATAGCAGCCTGTGGCCTTGAGACCAAGTTGTGTCACTCTGCCCAGAGCACTGACCTTGAGCTCATTAGCATTTTGTTCTCATTATCTAAGCTGATCAGCCACTGATCAGTCCTTACCTATCTATCATTCTGGGGACACATTGTGTTTGAAGCCACAACAACAATATAAGTTTCTCATTTTCAAGAAATTAAATTAGGTCCGTGATATCTAAATGGTGCAGTCTAGGCATAAACTGTCCCTCAAAGCAGCAATGAGTTGTTCAGACACGAACAACTGTGGTCCTTCCACTTTAATCCAATGGAAGCTCTGACAGTGTGGGAAAGCAAATAGTCAAAGAATTTCCAAAGCATGTTCCCCAAGTCATAACAGACAACATACCTGGCCATGCCCAGACTTGGAAAGTTGGCAGGGACAATGAGTACATCCAGTCTGGAGAAGGGGTGTGTTCCCAGGACAGAGTGTGCTGATGAGAGACAGAGAGGGATGAACTGTAAAAGGGTCTCTTGGCAGGCATCCTTGAGGTTCAGTGGGGCAAAGAGCCGATAGGGGATGATCTCTTCGGTGGCAGCAGAAGCATTCTGGAAGCGACAAGGGTACTCACTGTGACCACAAATGTCTGCACACCTGCAACAACACAAAATAAACAGATATGCTAAATTTATTCTTCTTGACACCAGAGGTGAATTCTCTCACAATCAGCTACAATTCCAAGAGATAGCAAAATGGGCCCATAAACCAGTTCATTTGGGTTCTTGGCTTTATTTTATGTGGCAGTGAAAAGTAAAAGAAAAAAATAATTACTTATTGACTAGTACCTTTAAGCTAAGAGAAAATTGGAAGATCTTGTTTAGAATAATAGATTAAATATACAACCCCTCGCCCTGACATGCACATGTACCCAAAAAAAATTTTTTTCTGCCCTCAGAAATGTGCCTTTACATAACAAGATGGAAAAAAAATCTTTTCCAAATCTGAGATGATTCATAACTTAAAAAGGAAAGGACAGTAAATCCAAATTATAGATCCTATTCTGGAATTTCTCAGAGTAAAAGATGTGGATTCAGGTAGGACAATAAACCAAATGACAGTATAGGTTTCAGCTTTTTTTTTTTTAGAATTTAAACCATATTTATTTTAATGAATGGATAAATCTTTATATATGTACATATATATATACACAGAAGAAATCAATCATGGTATAGTGATCCAGTAAGTATCTTCATGACACTATTAGTACAATTTCTAAAAATTATGCTACAACTTTATTTTAAAAAATATAATTTAAAAAATTTAAATAAACCTGAAAACACAGCTACATCATTTTGGGGCCTATATTATTTTTTTTAAATATCTTTATTCAAACACCTTGATTACAAATATGGTTGTAGTTGGGTTTCAGGTTTCAGCTTTTTAAGAGGACACAATCAATCTTACTAAAAAGTAATGTTGTCATTCATTGCAACAGACATCAAAAGTTTTGCTGTTAATAAATAAAGATGAACTTTTGATAACTTTCATATTTACCGATTCAATTCCCCTACAAATTTAACTGAATTAGTCTTTATATTTTTACTAATAAAATTAAGTTAATAGCCCAGTATTGCTGGTGAGTTATAGGCTAAACTTACTTGACAATGCTGGGAAAGGGTGAAAGTACATGCCACAAGAAGGATGGCTTCATGACCTCAATCATACTAGGCATATGCTTCACCACTTTGAGCCACCTCCTCAATCCCTTAAGCCACTTTTGAAAGAAACAGATCAGAGCACGGACCAAACCAGCTGACCACTGTCAGTTAATCCATCAAAGGGGGAGCTAAATATAATTTCAGAGTCTGGCTCATAATCCTCAAGAGAACTTTCTACCCAAAGAAACCTACATCAAAGAAAACTTTAACAAATGCAATGTAATGTCCCTCTAATTTTACTTCATTTATTTTTCCCTATCTCACCTACCTCTTTCATTTTAATTTTTAAGTTATAATTCTAACTAAAGTGCCACCAAATTTTTAGTAAATAATGAAAGTCATGAAAAGTCAGCATGTACTTATTTAGCTAGAGAACAACATAATTTCTAATTTCTGGTGTCCTTGACCCATCTTAGATAATGCTGTGAATTTTGGACTCATTACTAGCATAATATGAAGAACAGTTTCTAGTAGGAGGATGTCTACCACCACTAAGGGTAGGAAATGGGTGGAGATCCATGGAATCTTATTCCCTAATAAGATAATAGAAAAATATAATTATTTACATCGAAATCTAGTTTATGTCCCTGGATTGATAACTTGTGTTTTTGAAGAAAGTAAGTAAAAGAGTCTATGGGTACACATTTAACTGAATAGACTGCATACAATATTTACTTTATGACAATACTATGTTTGTGCATCAATTCAAAATCAGAAGCAGTTAAAAACAAACCAAAACATTTACTGGGCTGCATTAATATGGTTCACTGTGCAGAGTACAAACCTACCTTACATATGGAAGTCCTGTATTTAATCTCAGAACCACAGAGCACCCACCCCTCACTGTCACACCACATACTACCTGCCCCAGCACCTCTGGGTGTGGCATTCACAGTGAAAGTAAAAGCATTGTTGAACTGACCTCCACAGTATCAGTTCTTAATTTACATAGATACATAATGTGCCATGGTAATTTGTAATTTACAGAAAAGTTTTCAGATGACAGAGAACTTGTTAAGTATAGAAGTAACTTCAGTTGAGAACCCAAGTCTCACTGATCCATTATCCAACTACAGCTTGCCACCTACTGACACCAGAGAAACAAATCCTGAACTGGAGGCAGAACCCTGACTTACAGGCAAGGTCCATGTAGCCCGCACATAAACTGACCTGCATCATATGAATAATGGGCTGACACCACAGCTCCCTAAATTACATCCTGTCATTTGGTGAGAATAGGCATAGAAGGATGAGAGAAACCCCAGTATTATCCCTAAGCATCTTCCAGGGAGTCTTAATATAAAGACTCACCCCAACACAGAAAGAACACAGAAAAGCAATGGGGAAAACAATAAACCCCACCATGCTCAGTGAGTAAATCCCGAGAAAATGTCTTTAATGACACCATGATGAAGATAATTCTTTGAGAAGTTCAAAGAAATGGTAGCACTGTAGTCAGCAAAGCAGAAGTATAAAAATAGAAATGAAAAAAAAAAAACTACTACAATCAGAAATAACATAAATGAAGAAATGGTAGGTTATATAAAAATGTCAATAGACAGACCATATGTGGAATTATCTGATCTGCCTGAGTGACCAGACTTGGCCCATACACAGGTCAGAGGCCATGCACTGGGTCAAGATTCCTGAACAAGTGAGCAAATAGGAGTCAATTCTTTATAATGCCTCAAGACAATCTTTCACCCAAATAAACCTCCCCTGAGAGCTCCCTAACAGTGGGGAAGACTGACAGTGATGTAGAAAAGATAGAGCTTGAGACTACAAAAGAAATAACGGCAAAGCAGTGAAAAAAAAAATACACGTGTGGGTGAGAATCTGCAGTCCTGTAGCCCCATCGGTAGTAAGTCCTTATATTGTAAATAAAGTTGTAAATAAAGTCCTTTATATTGTAAATAAAGTTCAGAGTGAAAATGCTAAGGATGTTCAATGAGCTCATAGAAACAATGGAACATGCTGCAAATAAAATTTAAGAGAATAAGAGCAGAAATGAGAAAAATACAAACAAAATTTCAGAACTGAAAAATGTGGCAGGAAAGATAAAAATTTCATTGGAAAACCTCAGGAACAGAGAAACAGCTACTTAGGACTAAATCACTGATCTCAAAGATGAAGTTCAGAAAAACTCCAGAAAACACAGACTTCAGGCTCAAAAAGTTTTTTTTTTAATTTTTTATTTAAACACCTTGATTACATACATGATTGTGTTTGGGTTTCAGTCTCAAAAAGGTTTTAAGAGACAGCAAAGGTCATTTCTTGATGATCAAGGGATATGTACAACACAACGACCAAATACTCCTAAACACTTAATACAACTAATACACCTAATGAGTGACTAATAAAATACTTAACACAATTGTTAACGGACTTGAAGGAAGACATTGATAGCAACATAATACAAGTAGGAAGATTTCAACATTGCTCTATCACCATGCAATAGATCAACTAGACTAAAGCTCAGTAAGAAAATACTTGTTTAAGAGGAAGAAATGGAAGAGAGAAGCTTTTAGTGTGTATTTACATACCGATATTGAGAAATATAAACATACATATATATCCCCATCAAATCAAATACATATTCTTCTCTGGTGCACATGGGACATTCTTCAAAATAGAACACATTCACGGACATAAAACTAACTCCACACCGTCACAGAAATTATACCAACTACCTCCTCAGATCGTGAAGCAATGAAAATAGATAATGATCACAAAAAGAAAAGTGAAAACAACACAACCTGGAAACTAAATGGCTCATTACGGAACTACCAGTGGGTCAGAGAGGATATCAAAAAGAAAATCAAAAGATTCCTTGAAACATATTGGGGCTGGTGAGGTGGCGCTAGAGGTAAGTGTCTGCCTTGCAAGCGCTAGCCAAGGAAAGATCGCGACCGCGGTTCGATCCCCCGGCGTCCCATATGGTACCCCCAAGCCAGGGGCAATTTCTGAGCACTTAGCCAGGAGTAACCCCTGAGCATCAAACGGGTGTGGCCCGAAATACCAAAAAAAAAAAAAAAAGATTCCTTGAAACATACAAGAATGAAGATTTGAGCTACCAGAGCTTGTGAGAGATAGTAAAAGTATTGTTAAGAGAAAAAGTTCATATCTATACAACTTTTCATTAGGAAGGATCCAAATAAACAACTTGACTGCAGAGCATACAAAACTAGAAAATAAACAACAAAAGAACCACAAAGCAGGTAGGAGGAAGAAAATAATAAAACACAGAGAAGAAATTAATCAACTGGAATCAAATAAATAAATAAATAAAACAACAATCCAACGAATCAATGAAACCAAGTATTAGTTCTTCAAAAAAATAAAGTATGCCATAGAGGCAGGCTAAATGTGGGAGGGAAGGTTGGATAACTGGGGAAATTGTTGACAGAAAATGAACACTGGTGATGGGATGGGTGTTGGAACACTGTATGACTGAAACTCAACTACCAACAATTTTTAAATTTTGTATCTCACAGTGAATTAATAAAAGAAAAAAAAGTAAACAGAAGCTCCAATTAGGAGAATAACAAATTCAGGAGAAAATCAGGAGCTCCAAGATGAGAAGGTGAAAACTGATGGAAAGGAAAGCCCATAAGATTTATAGCATTATCTGGTTTGTTTGGGGTTTTTTTGGTGGTGGTTTTTAGGTCACACCCAGCAGTGCTCAGGGGTTACTCCTGGCTCCACGCTCAGAAATTGTCCACGCTCAGAAATTGCTCCTGGCAGGCACGGGGGACCTTATGGGATGCCGAGACTCGAAATAAAGACCTTCTGCATGAAAGGCAAATGCCTTACCTCCATGCTATCTCTCCAGCCCCAGCATTATCTGTTAAATGAAACTCCTGCAAGCTTGATGAGGACAAGGAGATAGAGTACAAAAATTAAACAAAAAAAATAACACCAGACCAAGAATACTCTACCCTGCAGATTACCTTTCAGATTTGAAGAAATAATATAAAGATTTAAAGTGCCCTCAAATTTGAACAGGCGACATCTTAGAGAATTCACAGCCTTAAAACCAGTTTTGCAAGATAAGTTAAAAGAGCTCTAAAGGACAGGACAATTTCTCACTACTACCATTTTCATGATCATTGTTAATATAGTTATTTCTCTAATTGCACTCACCACTCTTTGTGGCAAGTTTCAAGGGGTGTATGTTTTATGACTGAAACCCAACTAAATATGTTTGTAATCATAGTGCTTAAAGGTATTCTTTAAAAAATGATTCTTCTCATTAAAAAATGAAAAGAACATTACTCTCATTGAACAATGAAAAGAACATTACTCAGCTTATCTCTGGTAATGTTCTTTCTTTGACTTAACACACAGAAATTGCCCCCTAGGAAAAATAAAATAAAATAAAAGACAGGACAAACTTCCCAACGTGTGGCACTCACTAATAGAGCAAATGCTTGCCCTATACTGGATAAAGAAAGGTATCTTTACTAGATTTACTAGATTAAGAAAGATATGTTTTATCCTAGCTTCCTAAGGTATTCTATACATTTCCAATAATAAATTTGCAACATTTTTATATTGATTAAAATCACTTAGCAATAAATCAGCACAAGTTGACTTTAATGATCTATTTTGTTAATTTCATTTGCCATTCCTCCCCCCGCCCTTTTAGCAAGTATTGCAAAAATAGTTGTTAAATGTCTATCAAGGGAACAGGCTGGGGTGCAGGAGGTAATCTGGGAATACTGGTACAGAAGAACACTTGTGGTAGAATTGGTGTTGGAACCTGCATTCCTGGAGCAACTTTATTAAGAACAAATTTGTACATTGCAATGCTCAAAAAAAATTAAACAAAAAATTCATATACTAAAAAAAGAAGTATCTATATACTCTGGTTTCTCTTCAGATCGTATAAATCTTTCGCCTTTTACTAAAGATTTCCGTGGAGAGGAACAATTCTGAGTTCTTATTAATTTTTTTGGGCCTTGCATTTGCAGGGCTATTAAAAAAAAAGTATCTTCAATTGAGGTTTAATTTAAAATTTTACCAATCGAAGTACAGTGTTGCAAAAAGTCATTCCATTGTCTTAACAAGAAATACTTCTTTGAAAAAATCTAAGTCATTCAATCAATAACTTGATAAACTAAAATATCTAAATATATCAAAAACTTAATTTGTTCAAGAAAAATAGCCAAGTGAAATTATCTCTAGACATGAAAAGTTCTAGGCAATGCAACACAGGATATTTCAATTTTGTGAATAAGCATCACTTTCATAATCTATGTTCACGTAAAAGACAGGACTTTAAGGCAATAAAGAAATGGGATTAAGATTCACAATGGGATCAGGAATGTGACTTAGCATGAGTTCAATCTCCAACATTACAAATCCCCCATCCTAAATTCTAAAATAACTCCCCAAACAAAAGAAAACATAGGTTTTGAGCGGAGGTTAAGAAAACCTAAGATTCAGCAACTATTCTCAGACTAAAATCTAAAATAACACAGCATTAGAGACCCACCAACTCCTATGTCTCTTCCTCCTTTCCTGTGTTGTAAACTGTAGGGTTTTATGCACAAAGTATTCAAGCACCACACACTCCACCAAAGTGCATTCTCAACCCAACCTACCCCATAATCCCTCCATGGTAAGATCACTTCTATAGAAGAGTTCCCAAGTTCTATTATCTCTGGCCATTTGTTTTTCTCTCATTTTTTCTTTATAGCCCACATATAAGACAGATCATCATTATATATCTGTCCCTCTTCATCTTCATAACTTCATTCAGCATAATTCTCTCCAGACCAACCACATAGTAAAAATAATTTCATAATTTCCTCTTTTCTTATAACTGAGTAGCATTCCATTGTCCATATCACTTTCCCAAAAGGTTGGACATGCTACCAGCAGTGAATGAGTGTTACTGTCTCCCCACACCCATATATCAACAATGCTATTTTTGTTCTTTTTAATGTGTGTATACATTATTATTGAGATGTCACTGTTGTTTTGATTTGTATTTTCCTAATAATAATAGAATGCAGATCATTTTTTCCATATAACTTTTAATTGTGTCTTCTTCGAGGAAGTTTCTATTCATCTCTTCTCACATTGTTTGATGAGGTTAATTGGTTGGTATTTTTATTTTTTAGTTCCTCTTGCATTTTACAAGTGCTCTAAATATCTTGGATATTAATGCTTTCTCAGATAAATGATGGGCAAATATTTCTCCCCATCTGTGAAATGTCTTTTTATTCTGATCATTATTTCTTTTTCTATTGTAAGAATTTATTCAAAAGACAAAATTGATTAACATAATGAGGTAAACTAACATAACATATATAGTAACGTAACATAGCATATAATATAATTAATATAATATAATAATACATGTAAGTCAAAGAAAGTTTCTGGTTAAAGCACAATTATTTTTTCATAATGGCTTACATATCTTTCACAGTAGTATTTTAGGTACATATTAACATTGAATCAGGGGAATACCCATCACCAAATATGTGCTCCCCATCCCAGTTTCCTTTCTACAACCCATAAACCCCACCATCACCCACAGGGCTGCTAGAGTAGGTGGACCCCTCTTTGTCTAGCTTACTATTAGTGATCATATATCTGTTTGGTCCTGGAACCCTCCCTTGTTTCCCCCTCTATTTCTGATCATTATTTCTTTAGCAGTGTAGATGCTTCTTAATTTGAAGAAGTCTCATTTGCATATTTTAGCTATTGTTTGGTTGGCCAATGGCATTTAAAGATCTTTCTAGGGCCGGAGAGATAGCTCAATGGTAGGGCATTTGCCTTGCATGTAGCCAATCCAGGAAGGACAGTGGTTCGAATCCTGGCATCCCATATGGTCCCCTGTGCCTGCCAGGAGCAATTTCTGAGCACAGAAACAGGAGTAACCCCTGAGTGCTGCTGGGTTTGACCCAAAAACAAACAAACAAACAAAAAAGCTGTTTCTAGAATCAATGTCATGAAGAATTCTGTCTATATTTTCCCCTTTATTATTTATGGACTCAAGTCTTATACTGAAGGTCTTTTACCTGTTTTGATTGACTTTTGTGCATGGTATAAGATAGGAGTCTGAGCTTTTTTTTTTTTTTTTTAATAGGTGACTGACCAGGTATGGTTTACATCTGAATGATGATTTAACTAAAGTTTTCTTTATAAAAATTCCTCTGAATTTTTGCATTATATTCCACCACTCTCTTTTTGCATACTCTCACTTGATGGATCTACTATGAATCTTATGGACTTTCCTTTGTAAGTTCCATCTTTTTGGTTTTTATTAATCTTGTTACTTTCATTAGTCTGTCTTTCAATATTTTTCAATATCTGTCTTTCAATATTTTTCATTATGAAAATGTGGCTTGAAGTTTTCTGAGTTGAGTTTATTTTCACTGTCACCTCTTACATTTGGTTGTGTGTACTATTCCTCAACTTTGGAAGTTCTTAACTATGCATGATTTGGTTAATAGATCTTCAACAAATTTGCCTCCCTGATCCTCTGCAACCAATGTTTCTTACATTGTTCCTTTTGAACTCATCAATAGTTCTTTAGGGTTGATTTAACACATTTAATGTTCATTTAGTACATTTTTTGGCCATATTATTGAGGTTTCTTCCATCCCATCTTGTGACTTTTCTTTTCCTTTTTTTTTTTTTTTTTTTTTTTGGTTTTTGGGTCATACCCAGTTGTGCTCAGGGGTTACTCCTGGCTCTATGCTCAGAAATAGTCCCTGGCAGGCTCAGGGGACCATATGGGATGCCAGGATTTGAACCACCGACCTTCTGCATGCAAGGCAAATGTCCTACCTCCATGCTATCTCTCTAGCCCTATCTTGTGACTTTTCAATTGTTTCCTCAATTGAAACTGTTCCTCAACTGTTGTTATTCTGTTATTCAGAATTTATAATGACTTTTTTTAATATTATCTAATATGTTCTTCATTTTTGATTGTAGCAGTTTTTTTTTCACTTTGATTCTTTGGTGGGGGCACACTTGGCAGTGCTCAGGGATTCCTACTGGCTCTGTACTCAGAAATCACTTCCAGCTGGCTTGCGGGACCATGTGGAATGCTGGAGATCAAACTCAGGTTGGCCATGTACAAAGCAAGAGCCTTACTTGCAGTACTATCTCTCTGGCTCCATCATTTATATTCAGGCTGGGGCAATAGCACAGTGATAGGGTGTTTGCCTTGGTCACAGACAACCTGGGATGGACCCAGATCAATTCCCGGCAGTTAATATGATTCCTTAAGCCTTCCAGGAGCAATTTCTGAGCACAGAGCCAGCAGTAACTCCTGAATGCTGCCAGGTGTGGCCCCCAAACAAACAAACAAACAAACAAACAAAATCCATCATTTATATTCTTATACCTTCTTGTGCTTTGTTAACTACCTGTGCAATTGTTCCTTTGAGTTCATTAAACATCCTCACCATGGTCTTATTAATCTAAGTGTTTGCAGATCTGTTTTTTTTTTTACTCAGTGAACTTGGTGGGTTTCTGTGCATCTTTCCCATTGGCTTTCCAATGAGTTCCTACTATGCTATTAGTAGTTAGATTCTCTAGGAGACTCTAAGAGATTAAGTTAGGAGTTTGTCTTTTCCTTCTTCATCCAGTGGCAGGTAGTACAACTGCAAATACTGTACTGTAAATTTTCTGAGTTTATAGCAAGTGGTGGAAGTCATGGTGAGTTTGATCCCTTAGCAAAAAGGAAGAGGATCTGTCTCCCATTATGAGTAGGGCCAATGAACTCTGTAGGAGATTAATCTCACCTTCTGGCCTTGAGTGTTTCTTGTGACAGGTCTGCTGTAAATCTTAAGATGCTCCCTAGAATGTAATTTCCCTTTTTAATCTTGCGCTTTTAGTATTCTATCTTTATATATGGGATTTGTCATTGTGACTAGAATGTGTCTTGGGATGCTTTTCCTTGGGTCTCTTTTAGTTGGTACTCTTCGGGCATGCAGGATTTGATTGCAGGTAGTCCTTAGCTCTGTTTGTTTCTCTGTAATGATGTCCTTGATTATTGATTCTTCCTGGGGATTTTCTTCCTGGGTTTCTGGGACTCCAATGATTCTTAAGTTGTGTCTATTGAGCTTATCAAAGACTTCTATTTTCTTCTGTTCACATTCTTTGAGTAATTTTTCCATTGACTGATCATTTTCTTTAAGGCTTTTCCCCAATCTCTTCTGCTGTATTGAGTTGTCATGCATTTTATCTTCTAGCTCACTGATTCTAAACTCAGCTGTTGTTACCCTATTGGAGAGCCCTCCAGGTTTTCAATTCATCTACTGAGTTTTTCAGACCTGTTATTTCACACTGGAGTTTTCTGATTTCTATCTTCATATCCCCTTGATTCTTATTAGTGTTCTGTTCTACTCGGTCTATACTTTCTTTGAGTTCTGTGAACATCCTCCATATTTCTTCTCTAAACTCCATATCTAAGATACTAACTAGGTGGCTGTCCTTTTTGAGACATCAGAGTTGCCACCTTCATTCTCTTTGCCTGGTGTTGGCCTGTGTTGTTTTCCCATTGTTACGCTTGTATTGTGGATTTTTCTACATGTTGTGGTGGTTATCATTGGCTAGCTCCTCTGGCTCCACCCTTTGTGGGTTGGACAACTGACTTCAGGAGAAGACAAGCCTTAGGGAAAGATGCTGAAGAGGATCAAAGTTCCCAGGCAAAAGCAACCAGAAAAAAGGCACAAGATGTCTGCTGTTCTTCAGAGACACAGCACAGCGGAAGTCAGCTACTTCCACAGTCTCTGGGTGAGAAGACTCACCTCAGGAGAAGATGAGCCATCAGGGAAGGATGCCCAAGAGGATCAAAGTTCCCAGGCTGAAGAAAGCAGAGAAAAGGCCCAAGATGTCTGCCATGCTTCAGAGATACAGCAGAAGTCAGCTAATTCCAGAGTCTCTTTATTAATATATTTTAGCTAGCAGAAATATTTAGTTACTCACAAGTATGCAAAATGCCACCATCAGCTCCCAAAATGTTGAAAATAATTTCAATATAGCAGTCTCTGAATGTGGGATCGATTTTTTTTTTTTGAGGTGGTGGTGATGTTTCAGTAACATCCAGCTGTGCTCCTGGATTATTTCTGACTCAGTGCTTAGGAATCAATCCTAGTGGTGCTTACCTGATCATATGTGGTGCCACAGACTGAACCAAAGTTGACCATATTCAACACAAGTTCCTTAACCTCTGTCCTATTGGTAGTATCTCTCTGATTCTCTTTACTTTTAACCCAAATGCATATAACAAATCAAGGACATTACATTCAAGGCACACACTCTACCACTGACCCACAGCCGTAGACTTTTTGGGTGTGGGATGGGATGTATTTTTTTTAGGGTATTCAGTATATGACAAAGTGAAATGAGGCAGATGCAATAAAAGATCAAGGATGGAAGAAATCAAATCAAACTAAGAAGATCACATATTTAGTGGTAGCTGCCCCCATCTCTGCTTTGGATTTGCTTAGAAGGAAATTCTTGTAGAAAAGTCTCAGTTGGGTTATACGCTCAGGTTACAATCAGGTTATAAAGATAATTTAGGTTGTTATTTTTACCCCCATATGCAAAAGGATTATTATGTGGCATTGTTCTGTTTTACATAGGCACACTAGAAATCTTACATATAGAAAGAAGTTCTTATATAATAGGAATGGAAGTTTATAAATTTTATAGTGCAGGTCTGCCTTTCACTCTGAGCATTTGTCATGGAGACTTGATTTAGGCCTCAATGGATCAGACATCGATCATCCAACCCCAAAACTCATATCCCAGCACAGATTATGGCACCAGCACCAGGATTCAAACTCCACCTAGGGAAGGCCTGAATGCCACCCTGGCACTAACCTGCTCCAGAGTAGGCCCATAAGATATCGTGACAATGAGGAAACAGCAACAACTTGATCTAAGGGCAGGTTGCCCTACCTCACCACCCAAAGTTAGATGAAATCAGAAGACACTATGCCCTAGTATCAGTGCAAGAACCAATATTTCTAGTTACAACAGTTTACAACAACCGTGACTAAGCAGAACTTTTCCTAGGACCACCAAGAAAGATTTTATCCTAGGCTTCATCCTAGTATCTATACAAAAACCAAGATCTCTACTGACTTTATCAACTGCAACTGAACAGAATTTTTTCTGGGACCATTAAGATAGACATTGGGGCTAGACAACCAACATGCCTGGAGCCTATAATTGGTCTCTTGACAGTATGCTTCATGGGTGGAGACACCCTGTATCTCTTAGGCCAGTGGAATTTTCTTTCTAATTTCCCCAATGTTTGATGTGTCTATGCAGCAAAAAAAAAAAAAGCCACACTTACCCTTCCACCCACTCCCACGTTTCTTTCTTCTTTTAATTTTTTTTTAATTTTGTGTGTGTGTGTGTGTGGTTTTTGGGTCACACTTGGCAGTGCTCAGGGGTTATTCCTGGCTCCAGGCTCAGAAATTGCTCGTGGCAGGTACGGGGGACCATATGGGATGCCGGGATTCGAACCGATGACCTCCTGTATGAAAGGCAAACGCCTTACCTCCATGCTATCTCTCCGGCCCATTCTTCTTTTAATTTTACTTATATTCTAAATAGGGGCTCTTGCTTTTCCATAGAGCCACAGATCTTGAATCACTTTATTCTGTCTCATATTTCTATATCTTTTTATAAATTGAGAAAAGAAAACAAAAGTGGATGTGGCCCAAGGGCCAAGTGGTCTTAGGAACATTGAGTAGGAAAAAAAGGTAATATCTAAATACCCAAGCCAAAATCAACAACAACAGAATCAAGAGACCCAAACTATAACAAGCTAAACACAAAATAGACCTGTTTCACTAATAATCTGGGTGCTAGGGGTGGAAATTTGGGATACATGCAGGGAACTATGGTGGAGGGAGGTCAACACTAGTGGTAGGAATGATCCTAATTCACTGTTACTAAACAGCTGAAATCCAACTGTGAAAGACTTGTAATTCACAATGGCCTCAATAAAACAAATTGTAAAAGAAAAAGGGATATATTTGATATTGGCATTTCCCCCTATGATTTACATATATAATTTCTTTTCTAGTACTTTTAAGAGAGAAAAAGGGACTCATCCTCCAATGTCTGTAAGACACCTTTTCAGAGAATTAAAAACGTTAAATAAGATTCCTCATGAAGTCTTCCTTTCTTTAGAGTGAGTAACCACAAAATCTTTTCTTCTTTCTTGTGGTGCCTATTTTTTCATGCTTTTAATCATGTTCATTGGACTTCTCTGGATTGTATCCAAGTTTCCATGCCATGCTTAAACACAAAGATGCAAAGACAATAATCTAAGACAAAGACTTCCAAATGCTAGACATAATAAAAAGATTCTCCTCTGGCTAGATAAGTTTATACTAAAGCAAAATAAAATTAATAATATTTTAATATACTACTTAATGCCTTATAACTAACATATTTACAAAAATACCCAGAGAGGGCTGAAGCATGAGTGAAAATGGAGCCTGAAAGAGACTGTTCTTGCTATTATTTAGCCCACAAGAACAGTGATCAAAAAGTTCAATGACCAATAATATGGCCAAATTTCTGGGACCCAGATGAACACTTTAGGCAAATGAAAGTCTGTGGTATAAGCCTCCTGTAAAAGTTACATTTGTATGACCCCAGCTGCCGGTCTTAAAGTTTGATATAGACGGGGGATGGGGAATTCACAGGGACCAGATGTGACTATAACTAAAAAACATCACAGTTGGCGATCAGAGAACCTTTGTTAGGAAACGCAACGTGGAGCCAGAGATTTAGTAGATAAAAGCAAAGTCACTCTCTAATGAGGAAAGAAGATACAGAAGAAGCATGCAGCCATAGAAGGATTAAGCACATATGGGCTATTTTATCAGCCTTACATTTTGGATGGACAGGCACAGTGATAAATGAAGGAAAAACTCAAGTCATCACCTGTCTGATGTGTAAAGTAGTATGGAAAGTGCACCATTCCATAGGTCTGGCATGTTCATACAGGGACCTTCTTCCCTGGTGGGGTACCCAGAACTCTTTCCAAGACTCATCTTAATTAGCTTTGGTTACTCTAGACTTTCTCTTTTGAATCTGCTTGTTCTAATGGCACACTTTTTAGTCAATAGGCAACTATACATATGTGTTGAGTTACCAACAGTTGGTTGGTAAATGGGTGAGTGAATTGGTCTAATTTGGAAATAAAGTAAAAGAAAGCCCACTGAGATTATGTACTTGAGCATTTCCTCAGTCTAGCTTCTGTCATTAATAAAATATTTAACTTACCCTTCTTCTGTAACATAATTTGCTTTAAACATAGGAGGGCGTAAGAGGACTTGTATTTACCCTTTCCCTTGTAGGTACCATCTCCAATCTGATTTGGCCATATCCTCTTCCCTTCACAATTACAGATAAGACAAAACTTGCTTTCGGATAGAAGCGAGAACAAAGAGCACAAGGCTTCTACCATCTACTTATTTTCCTAAGGCATATATATTTCAAATGAGCACCTCTTTAAAGAGGTAATCAACCCTTTTTTTTTGTTTGTTTGTTTTTTGTTTTGTTTTGTTTTATTTTTGGGCCACACCCAGTGTTGCTCAGGGGTTACTCCTGGCTGTCTGCTCAGAAATAGCTCCTGGCAGGCACGGGGGACCATATGGGACACCGGGATTCGAACCAACCACCTTTGGTCCTGGATCCGCTGCTTGCAAGGCAAACACCTCTGTGCTATCTCTCCGAGCCCGAGGTAATCAACTCTTAAGATATAGAAGAGAGTACTTGTTCTCTGGAAATTCAACATCTTCAAAATCTTAGCAAATGATTAAATTATGCAATCTGCGGCCATGTGGCCATGTAGACAGAACTACAGGGTATCAAGCTGAGTGAAGTCAGTCAAAGGAAAATGGCAGATACAGAATGATCTTTCTATGCAACATAAAGATGCATAATAAAACAGTAACAGCATGACCAAAAGCAAAAGAACTGGAGAGTCAAGTGGGGTAGGAGATAACTTCTCACTGGTGGTGAGAAGTAGGCACTCTGGTGATGAATGTGGTGTTGTAAAATGTATGCAAGAAACTATCATTAACATAATTAGAAAGCCTGATACTTCAATACAAATGGGAGAAAAAAATTAGCAAGCCAGATCCAACAGTACAATAAAATAGCATCATGATTAATTGTATATATTTTACATATAAACAGATGCACATCGTTGTTATATACTTTATCAACAAAAGATAAAGAATCATTTGTTCATAATAACAGATACAGAAAAGTTCCTGAAAGATTCGACAATCATTTATGATAAAGTGTCTCAACAGTATACATACAACAAACCACAGCTAACATCAATCTCAAAGGAAAAAACCTGAAAGCTTTTCCTCTAAGATAAAATATAAGCCAAGAACATCCAATCTCACCCCTCCTTTACAACAAATCACTATAAGTCCTATTAACAGCAATTTGGCAAGAAAAAAGTATGAAAGGAAAAGAAGTTAAATGGAAAAGAAGTTAAACTATTACTATTTGCAAAAGACATGATCATATTTAGAAGACTCTAAAGATGCTACCAAAATATTGTTATATAATAAACCATAATACATTATATACTTACAAAATACAGTAAAGTATCAGAATATAAAATCAAAAGAGAGAGCTAGACACAGTATGCAAAGGACAGAAGAGCATGTTTTGCATTCAAGAATCCTACATTTGATCCTGACACATCATGATCTCTACAGCAATCAACTATGAAGTGGCTCCAAGTACCACTTGGTGTGACCTCCAAAACAGCAATAACAAAAAAAATTAAACTGCAAGTTTGTTGCATTTTTATATTGTACAAGAAGAAATAAAATCAAGGAATCATTTTACAACTGTATCAAATATATTTAAGTATCTACAAATAAACTTTTAGCAAAGGAGGTAAAAGATGTATACAAAAATTCTAAGGCACTATAGGAGAAAATAGAAGATACACAAAAACAAAAAAATCCAATGTATTATGTATATGATATATTACTAAAGTGATAATCCTACCCAAAGCAGATTCAATCTAATCTTTATTAAAATTCCCACAGTATTTGATGAACCCAAAGGATGTCATCTAAAGCTTTACCAATACTAAAAAATCAACTTACAGGACATTAGTGAGAAGTACATGGTATTTATTCCTGAGGTGATGAGGTGCAGAAAAAGAGGGCATGGACAGATCAATCAATTTTCCCTACATGATGGAAGAGATCTTTGTTTGAGAAGAAAACAAAGACTGTCTATGTTACATAAGTGAGGGTGGCTGTGGAGGTAGGGATGGACTATTAACAGAAGAGTAGCTACTTAAACAGAATTTGTAACTATAAATAACTATGGCTCTATTGCTCAGGTAGGACCTGTATATCAGGTGAGCAGACATCCAACAGAAGGCTATATTTGCATGGGCTGTGTCATTGGGAGTACTGGGATTTCACCAGTCTTTCAGCATGAATTTAAAGAAGGAGTTATGAAACTGCAAATTTTGGGATGATCTCAGCCTCAAAGTCTTCTTCAAGGTCTAAAAAAATATGATTAAAATCTGTATGAAAATATAAAACCCCCAAACAGCCAAAGAAATGCTAAAAAAAAAGGAGGCCTCATGATACCCAATTTCAGTTATGTTATAAATCTATAGGAATTGAAGCAGACAGTCTAACCAACAGAACAGAATTGAGAAAACATAAATAAAGGCCCTTATTTTAATTATATGAATAGTTAGATTTTATGGCAAAGGAGCCAAAACCATAAAATGAAAAAGAAAAACATCTTCAACAAGTGATGCTGGTGAAACTAGTCAGCCATATGCAGAATGCATATTGGGCCAATATTTCACACTACGCACAAAAGTTAAATCAAAGGGCATACAATGTACAATATCCTTCACCACTGCACATTTCCTACCACCATGTCCCTAGTTTCCCTCCTGCCCACCCCATGCCCTCTCCACCACTTGTCTCTGTAGCAGACATTTTCCTTTTCTCTCTCTCTCTCACATATACACATTGTCTCTCTCATTTTTTTTCTTTTAGACACTGTGGTTTGCAATATTGCTACTGAAGGAGTATCATGCATATTACTTTATCTCCTTTCAGTATCCAGTTCTTGTCCAGAATGATCATTTCCAATTATCATTGTCATAGTGGTCCCTTCTCTGCCCTAACTACACTCCTCCACTATTTGTGGAAAGCTTCCTACCATGAAATGAGTCTTCTGGACCTCATCTCTATTGTCACTGGATACTAATCACATTGACTATACTATCTTTTTATATTTCACTAATGAGTGCAATCATTATATTTCTATACCTATCTTACTTATTTTGTTCAGCATAAAATTCACCATATACATCCATGTATAAGCAAATTTCAAAACTTAATTTTTCCTAATGGTTGCATAGTACTCCATTGCAAAGATGTACAGAGTTTCTCTTTTTTTTTTTTTTTTTTTTTTGGTTTTTGGGCCACACCCAGTGGTGCTCAGGGGTTACTCCTGGCTATGTGCTCAGAAATCGATCCTGGCTTGGGAACCATATGGGACGCTGGGGGATTGAACCGTGGTCCATCCTAGGTCAGCAGTGTACAAGGCCCACTGCACCACTGCACCACTGCTCTGGCCCCATACACAGTTTCTTGATCCACTTATCTGTTCTTGGGCACTTAGATTGTTCCAGATTCTGGCTATTGTGAATAGTTCTGTGATGAACATAGAATGCAAAGGGCTTTTCTACATCACACACCATATTTCTGACAATGGACTACCATCTTAAGATATATAAATAATTTACAAAACTCAACAATAACAAAAAAACATCATCAAAAATGATAAAAAGAGATGACCATCATACAAGAAAGATATACAAAAGGTCATAAGAGACATGAAAAATTGTTTATCATCACTATCAGGAAATGAAAAGTTAAAACAAAAAAGAAATATCTCATTCTAGTATTCTCAACGATAATAGCTGTTTCAAAATCGTCCTGAAACAAGTGCTGACAGGGTTATGAAAAAGTAACAATCCTCATTCACTACTGGTGGGAATATCAACTGGTTCAACCTCTATGGAAAATAGTATGGAAATTCTCAAAAATAGAAATAGAATTAATGCCTGATGCTGAAATTCCACTCCAAACCCACAAAAATACAAAAGATACATTCACACCTATTTTTATTCACAATAGTCAAGATCTGGAAACAGTATAATATTGAATGCCAGGTGAGAAGATATGGATGTGGAATATGTACAATTCATAGTGGACTATTGCTGGGGTCTAAGAAAAGAAATCTTGTCTTTTGCAAGAACTTGCATGGAACTAGAGGATCTCATACTAAAAGAAGTCAAACGGAGAAAGACAAATACCAGACCATCTCTCTCATATCCAGTGTATAAAGTAACCAAGTAGGAGACAGAGTGAGAGCATAGCAGATAACATGCTTGCTTTGAACATGACTGACCCAGGATGGATCACTGGTATCCAAAATGGCCCCCACTCCAGAAATTCCAAGGGAGATTCCTGTGTGCAGAGCCAAGAGTAACCCCCACCCCTAAAATTAAAAAAGTAGGGGAAAAAAACTATATTCAATAGGAATAAACCCTATAAATTTTTTGTTTTGCTTTTATTTTAAATTATTTATAAAGAAAATTTATCACATTGTTGACATAACTATCATAATACATTTGTTTCAGGATGACAAAAAGCAAAGTTACTAAGAAATAGAAAGAGAACAGAGAATTTAAAAAATGGAAGGGGAGAGAGTTCATTAGCAGTTTTATTTGTGAAACTTATTGTATCACCTATAAAGTCATTAATGCAATAGCTGAAGGTTTAGTATGCTCCCATTTTTTTTCTCCAGAGATGGGAAATACATTAAAAAAGTGTGTGTGTGTGTGTGTGTGTGTGTGTGTGTGTGTGAATTGTTTGCATAGACACAGCAAAATATGGAAGAAATTGGAAATAAATACCTTTGGCCTAAAAAATAAGGAGATCTTACCCCAAAGCACTTTGGCATAAGACCAACTCAAAGCTCCAGGCATACTCAGTTGTCCAACCCCTAGTCCTTCTTGGTGGTCAGCTCTTCAGTCTAATAGTTGTTGCTGTCAGGTTTCTGTAGTTATAGATCTTGGTTTTTGTACTATTCCTGTGTTGAAGACTGGGTGATGTGTTGTGTCTTCTAGCTCTGTCTCTCCATCAGTTAACAATGCAGAATATCCTACCCTAAAAGCAAACTATTGCTGTTGCCTGGTTGTCAGGATGCTTTAAGAACTGTCTTTAAAATAAGTCAGTTCGGTGGTGGTAGTAGGGCCTTCCTTGGTAGAATTTATGTTCCTGGTGCTGGTGTGGGAAACCTTGTTTGATTCCATAGATGGTATACTCAGTTTAAGGGGTGAATAGTCAGTGTCGAATAAACTGGAGTCTAAGCCAAGTCATTATGCCAAGTGTCTAGGGTGTAAGGTCCCACTGCAATATAAAAATTTTTGTGTTCCCATCTTTATTAGATAAGAATTTGTTTGCAACTGTAAACTTTTCGCATTTTGATGTGCCTATGCAAAAAGAGACAGTGGCACAGGGAGTTATTAGTGTATATGGGGGCTGAGGTGTCAAGAACGACAGACCCCAGATCATTTTGTTTACATGAACTCTGAACAGAGATTTGCTACTAGTATACTGGAGTAAACTTGTATATATACTACACTAGTATATATAGTATACTAGTATACTACTAGAATATTGAATAGAACCTGAGGATAGGGTAAATTGCTGTAATATGAGATGTTGGATAACAGTTATGTCTATTAAAGGGTGTATCTAAAAGAAATATTCAAAGGCAATTTACATGTCTTCTTTAACTCTTTTGAAAAAGACAGGGAAGGGGTAAGATACAATGCGCAGCTTCAAGCTGTGCAGTCTAGTAAACCCTATGATTTTGATCACAGAATTGAAGTTACCAAGGTAGATAGAGAGTAAGCTATTTATAGACTTAGATAGAGTAAGTCTATTTATAGACTCATGCACCAATACTTCAATGAAACACAAATTTTAAAAATGCCTGAATAAAAAATATAAAATAAAATTTGAAAGCTCCAAAGGTTTTATTCTACAAAGAAGGAAAATATGGCTCTGTCCAAAGAAATGCATCTGAATAGTAGGGATGATATCTTCAGGGTCAAAGACAATGCTCTCAACTGTTTTAGCAGAACACACTCAAGTCATGACAGTGTTTCACTCATGTCCCTAACTTTGAAGGAATGAAGGGCAATCACATTCAAAGTGCGGCATGGATCTTTTGAGAGTTTTTCAAAGTACCCAGATAAGATTCTGAATTACCATGTGGGGAGAGGTTGCCAAGTCACTTCACATTTTGCAACTCAGTAAGGAATAACTATGAACAAGTTGCCTTCTGAACATTCAGTCTCTTTATCTATAAAGTGGAAATGATAAATCTAAGATAGACTATCTCTTAAGCTTATTCTAAGAATATTTGAGATGACCATTTGATCAGGATAATCCATCTTCAAACATGCAATACTTTTTTCATCAATTCAAAATATCCTAAGCACAATTAACAGGTAGTTCCATAATTTCAATGATTTACCACAAAGTAAGTTTCTTACTTACTTATATCAAGTCTCCTGTGACTCCAAGTGAGTCTCCTGAGTACCTTTTTCCCTATGCAGACATTGAGGCTGCCCACAACTGTAAGTAAGGCTTACATGATGCTATCAAAAGCAAAGAAAGAAATTATAAACAGTCTCAAAGACATTAAATGTTCCCACATGAACAGAGAACACAAAACATCTGTCTATAATTTTCTTTTTCCCTTGAAAGACCATAAGTAAAATCCAGTAAGTCATCAAAAGTATTCTATATGGCTTAAGAAGAATAGTCCAAAAGAGGCAAGATGTTGAGACAAAAGTAGAATTATTTTCTTTCCTTTAAAAAGCAAAATGCAGGTAAAAAGGCATACCTGATATAAAACTTAATGTCCTAACAATACCATCTACTGAGAAAGAAGTAAAACCAACAAAAACCAACTCAAAAAGAATTTGCACTAACAGTATACCTTATTCTTACAGATGACCAAACCATCAACTCCCTTACTCTGATTTTTTTTCCATTGGATATATAACCCAATAACTCTCTATAAATAGAATGGGTTAGATGTAAAAGTCCCAGGACATATTATAATGCAGTCAAGCATGATTAGCACATTTCTGTACCTCTTTGAATGTCTAATACCCTTGGCATTCAAAGCTAAAATTGGTTGAACATCTGCAGAGACTGAGTGTGAATTTCCAAAGTCTATACTAATTTTTTCAACTTCAAATTGATTTCTCTAGTCCAGTCTCAAAAAGAAGAGTTTTCTGCTAAAGTTAACAAAGTTAAATCCCTGACCCAGAAGAAGCTCTGAACCTTTTGACTTTTTTAGTTTCTTTACAGCCCAGCACTAATAAGGAAGCTGACTAACTGCCTTGGAAAAGGCCACTCCTTTCATAAACTAAGTCAATGGAACCCAAAGAATGAAATAATCTGTAAAGTAATTTATCAGACAAATAGCATTCTTGTATTAAGTTGTATTTTTAATCAAGGAAGTACTGAAAACCAAAACTAAAGGCTGTGGAAAACATGAAAATGATGCATTTGAGTATTCTGTTAATATAACCAAAGCAACATACTTTCCTTGATTTCACAGAAAAATTTAAATATAATTTTTCCTTTCTCTCACTTCCTGCATAAACAATATACCCGTATTATAATTCTCTTTCTCTCACTGTAGGGCTTTTTCCCATTCTGATTAATTCTATTTTGATTTGGCTTCTCAGTAGCAATGACTCATACTTGCAGCTTGGAAAAATCTAACTGCTCCCAAAGTGTTTGTTTTTCAAATACAGACCTGAAAACAGCATCTAAAGGGGAGAGGTTTCTTTCTGGTGACAGATCATTTGAAGAATAGGTTTCTGACTTCACTTCTGTCCAGGTTCCAACTGCAATCGTAAAAGTGGAAGCTGGCATGGGCATGGTTACGTAGTAATGCCAGCTTAAATAACCTTAAAACAGAAAGAGAAAAAACATGAGGCCGCCATATGATTCTGGACCTTATTCTATAGTTTTCTACTATTGTTACTTGAAGAATTTGAGTGACAAAACTATATGAACCCATTTTTAGAGCTGGGTTACATAAACTGAAGGGACATTATTTCAAATTTCATGGAAAGCAAAGATAGATGATGGTTTCAGGACAGCCTAGAAGGTTTATATCCCCACAGAACTGTTCGGTTCCTTCAAATGAAGCCATAAATAAGGGTAGCGTAGGGATAAGTAGTCACTAAGACTACCACACATAATGTGTACACCTACAGAAGAACTAGGGACCGGAGCAATAGAACAGTGGTAGGGTGTTTGCCTTGCACGTGGCTGACCCAGGACCGACCTTGGTTCGATCCCCAGCTTCCCATATGGTTCCCCAAGCCAGGAGTGAGTTCTGAGAGCATAGCCAGGATGTAACCCCTGTGTGTCACCAGTTGTGGCCCAAAAGCAAACAAACAAACAAATAAATGAAATAAAAAATAACCATTCTTCATTATTAATGCTTAGCACAATGTTTGGCATTAAAATAATGCTCTGTTGAATGAGTGAAATCACTATGCAGGTTAGTCTCCTTTACTAAATTCACTCTAAAATGGATATAGTAGAGAGAGAGAGAGAGAAGAGAGAGAGAGAGAAAGAGAGAGAGAGAGAGGAGAGAGAGAGGAGAGAGAGAATAGAAATGGAAAATGCATGAATTTTAGTACCATTAAGTAAAAAATTCACTTTAGAAATTCTGGTCTTGGGGCTAGAGAGATTGCATGGAGGTAGGGTGTTTGCCTTGCATGCAGAAGGACGGTGGTTCAAATCTCGGCATCCCATATGGTCCCCCGAGTCTGCCCGGGGGCGATTTCTGAGCCCCTGAGCACTGCTAGGTGTGACCCCCCCCCAAAAAAAAATTTCTGGTCTTACCCATCATTGTTTTTATCTGCTAATGGATTGGACTGAAACACCACTCCTCACTGAGTAGATAAAAAAAACAGTCCAAAGAATTTCAATGAAACTAAGGACTCTCAGCTCAAAATACATCTTGAGCTCCCACTCCAGCCAAGAATGTTGCCTCCATAGTCCAAATTGTATATTAAGCTTTACTAAAGGAATACATTATTACTAACTTACAATAAACACCATACTTCCTTATAAGCTAGAAAATGGTTTTAATGCTTCTGAAACCTCAATGTGCTGCACAACTAGACTGAATATATTATTTTTTCCTGACCATATGTTATAAATTGATGGTACTTCTCAAGGAAAATTGTTATCATCTACTATTATAAACTATAGTGGAACAGGGTGAGGTACTGTTAGAGTGACCCCTGTCGACTTTCTCAGCTTTTTACTACCAACTTCTCTTCAGGAGTTATTTTCTCAAATTAAGTTTTAGAGGGTTAAACACTCATAGAGCAACCTTTGATTCATCTAGAGTAGATAAGATATCTTCAATTCTGAGCTAAAAATGTCGACATCAAAAGAAAGAACTGAAGTGAGATTTTTCTAATTTTAGTAGTAAAAATTGATATGGATACATATCAATTTTGATTTCCATATGTTTGGCTTCAACTAATTCTGAATACAGGAAACTAAAGGAATCATTATTCTCAAGAGCCCTACCAATTTAGACCTTCTGTATAGGGGTCACATTGATTTACTCAACAGGCATTTGTTCTCTACATTCTCCACTGTATTACTGTGGACAGTGCTATACAAAGGGAATGTTGATTTTGTGACTATCACACCTTATAGAAAGTGATAAATAAAACCAATAGGGTTTTGTTAAAAAAAAAAATCATCCCGTGGAGGAAAACTCCTCCCCCCATGCATTCCCAAACTGCAGAGGCGAGAGCTGGGCTCAGAGACCCCACATGCCAGAAGTTCTGCCTGTCTTGCACTGGTATGTGGTGGGCACTGTGCTGGACAGCTAGCCAAAGACCCCCCAGGACTGCCAATTATTCCGGGGGGCCAGATTCCCCCATGCCAGAATGGTCTTCACAGCCAGATCTGGTAACCTGGGCACTGGGGGCTGAGATGGGGTGGAGGAAAACTCCTCCCCCTATGCACTCAAAAACTACAGAGGCGAGAGCTGGGCTCAGAGACCCCACATGCCAGGAGTTCTGCCTGTCTTGCACTGGTATGTGGTGGGCACTGGGCTGGACAGCTAGCCAAAGATCCCCCGGACTGCCAGTTAGTCCAGGGGGGCCAGATTCCCCCATGCCAGAATGGTCTTCACAGCCAGATCTGGTAACCTGGGTCCTGGGGGCTGAAAAGGGGTGGAGGAAAACTCCTCCCCCTATGCATTCACAAACTGCAGAGGGGAGAGCTGGGCTCAGAGTCCCCACATGTCAGGAGTTCTGCCTGTCTTGCACTGGTATGTGGTGGGCACTGGGCTGGACAACTAGCCAAAAAACCCCGGACTACCAATTAGTCTGGGGGGGGGGGGCAGATTCCCCCAGGCCAGAATGGTTTTCTTGGCCAGATCTGGTAACCTGGGCCCTGGGGGCTGGGATGGGGTGGAGGAAAACTCCTCCCCCTATGCATTCACAAACTGCAGAGGCAAGAGCTGGGCTCAGAGACCCCACATGCCAAGACAGCTAGCCAAAGGAAAATTCCCTTATACATAGCAGACCCCCTGCAGTAGTGTCTTTTGTTACTGATCACTATTTTCATAAATACCCTTATTTACATCGTCCGAAAATACTCTAATTCGTGACTATTTATAGGAAAGGAAATGGAATACCCTATATATGGAGGATAGCACTCAATAGATCTCTGAAATCAATGTCTATGTGAATGTTACTTTCTATACAGTTGTCCTCTCTGACTGCCAAGCCTTAACCTTAAACTAGTCATCTATACAATGTATATAACCCCTCTTATACATTGCCCTTCCACACCCAGAGACCCTTCTGCTCCCCCATATCCCAACCTGGATTTGTTATCTCCCCCTTATTTAACCCTCTTTTCCCTCAGTTCTTAACTCGTTAGGTACCAAGACCGACCTCCTTCCTCAACAAACCACCATCCAGCTCCTCAATGAAAGACACCCTCTCGATCCCCCATCTCGTGTCTCAGCAAGAAACCACAACCAACACGCCTGCTGACTCAAGCTGGTGACCCCTCTCACCCCCATCAAATCGTGGACTGATGCATGATACCGGAATCAGCGGCAGCAAAACTCCCAGCTCAAGGACATTAAAGGACTCTGAAATGCTGCAAATCATATCTTAAATTCTAGACCAAAGTCTGTAAGACAAAAAAGTGCCTTGGCTTTCACTCCCCACAAGAATATCTCAGAAGACCTAATTGGGAGGCCTATATTGCCTACGTAAGCTTAATACCTTTATAATAATGCATCTTAAGATATGAGTTCCTGGGCTGGTGAGGTGGCGCTAGAGGTAAGGCCTTGCAAGGACTAGCCAAGGAAGGACCACAGTTCGATTCCCCCCCCCCCCCACCATCCCATATGGTTCCCCCAAGCCTGGGGCAATTTCTGAGCACTTAACCCTCAGGAATAATCCCTGAGCATCAAATGGGTGTGGCCCAGAAAACCAAAAAAAAAGAGAGAGAGATGTATTCCTAAACATACAGATAGCCTCCCCCATGACTTTCTTTTTTCAAATAACATTTTAAACCTTTTTTTCTCTTTCAATTTACCATTTTTTTATCTCAGTTTTATCTATTTGCTCTATGTTTTATATATGCATTTTTTTTTTTTTTTTGGTTTTTGGGCCACATCCGGCGACACTCGGGTTACTCCTGGCTAGCTGCTCAGAAATAGCTCCTGGCAGGCACGGGAGACCATATGGGACACCGGGATTCGAACCAACCACCTTTGGTCCTGGATCGGCTGCTTGCAAGGCAAACACTGCTGTGCTATCTCTCCAGGACCTGCATATTTTCTTTATCCTTGGTACAAAAAAACAAGAAAACATCTTGCCTGGGATAAAAGCTCAGACCACACCACAGATACTGTATGTGTAGCCTGTCATCCTTACCCGAAATAGCACCAACAATACAAAAGGACAAGGCACAGTAAGTATGGGGAAATCATAGACTCAGACACAAGATCTTATCTTCTAAGGATAAGAACTCACACTTTTTTTTTGTTTTTTTTTGGGCCACACCCGGTAACGCTCAGGGGTTACTCCTGGCTATGTGCTCAGAAGTTGCTCCTGGCTTGGGGGACCATATGGGACACCGGGGGATCGAACCGCGGTCCGTCCAAGGCTAGCGCAGGCAAGGCAGGCACCTTACCTTTAGCACCACCGCCCGGCCCCAGAACTCACACTTTTTACACAAGGTTGCCTCCCATCCTGGACATATGTCATGTGGATACAACTCAGTGTTCACAAGATCGGACACTGTTAGTTCATTTTCAAATCCCAGATCCCAGCCGTAGAACTGAAACAACTCCCTGCAACAACACTAGGAACTAAGCTCTGTTGGGAGATATACTTGTTCTAGTGTTAATATGACAACGAGGACAGTTAGGAAATGACAACTTGACCTAAGACCAGGAGGTCCTATCACATCACCTAACACTAAGGGGAAATCAGAAGATGTATCGTCCTTTGAACTATGAAAAGTAAGAGCACTAATTACAGAAAACTGACTTTGACAACCATGACTGGGCAGAACTTACCTTGAGACAATTAAAGAAAACCCTAGGTTATAGCCCAGGTCTCTTACAAAAAAATCAAGATTTCTTAGTACAGAGGCCCAATTCTGACAACAAAGACTGAGCAGAACTTTTGGAACCATAATTTCCTAGACTTTGGCTTAGGGAACTAGCAAAAACATGGAGCACATGATACAGAAAACTGAACATACCAACAATGTTGGAACAGAACCTCTAGTCTAGAACCTTAAATACTCTATCCTAGGCCTTGTCCTAGGACCTGCGCAAATACCAAGATTGCTTGCTACAGTGGCCTGATTTTCTCATCCACAACCGAGAGGAAAGTTTCCTGACACCACAAAACAAAACAAACAAACAAAAAAAAAAAAACCCTGGGATACGGCAATGAGAAGGTATGGAGCCAGTGGTTATTCCCATAACAATATGCTTCAAGAGTGGAGAAACCCTGAATCTCTTAGGCCATGGAAATTTCCTTCCTTCCCCAATACTTACTGTGCCTATACAAAAAAAAGTGGGGGGGAAGGTAACACCAAACGCTGCCACTCCAGCATTCCTTTCTCTGGTTTTGCTTTGTGTGTGTGTGTGTGTGTGTGTGTGTGTGTGTGTGTGTGTGTGTGTGTGTGTGTGTGTGTGTGTTTGATATTATTTTCCCTCTCTTTTTTCTTTTTCACTCTTGTGGATATTATTCGGTGATTTTTCTTTTCTTTTCTTTTCTTTTTCTTTTTTTTTTTTTTGTGTGTGATTGATACCAAATTTTTCTTCTCTTTTCCTTAACCTTTTTATCTCCAACAGAATAGCATAACTTGAATCATTCAGCCTCATAAATTGAGGGGGGGAAAGGATGATACCAGGACCAGTCATATGAACATGTAGTGTAAATAAAAAAAATGACCAGACTGGATTACCAAACAGAATACATACCCAACCTACAAGTTGTAAAGTGGAGACCAGTTACACTAGTATTCTGGGGGGAAGGGGGAGTAAAGGAGGGAGATATGGGAGACATGCTGGGAACAGGAGTGGAGAAAGGACAAAATTGGTGGTGGGAATGCCCTTCATTCATTGTCACTATGTACCGTAAATAATTCTGTGTAATGAATTTCAGTCATAATAAAAATTAAAAAGAAAAAGTAAAAAGAAAAGAAAAAAGAAAAAATCATCCCTAAGCATTTTGTGGTTTTGATACACTGTAAATGTGTTTATTTAAAGTTCAATTTCTGGGGCCGGAGAGATAGCATGGAGGTAGGGCATTTGACTTGCTTTCAGAAGGATGGTGGTTCGAATCCTGGCATCCCATATGGTCCCCCAACCCTGCCAGGAGCAATTTCTGAGTGCAGAGCCAGGAGTAACCCTTGAGCACTGCAGGGTGTGACCCAAAAACCAAAACAAAAAAAAAAGTCCAATTTCAATATGGCTCTTTTCTACCTGATTGAGGTTAAGAATATATAGCAATTAATTCTCAAAGTGATTTTTAATGATTTATTTTTTGATAATTATATTTGCTATTCATTTAAGTTTTATTGGACCTAGTAATATATACATTTGTTATATGTTTGTCATGGAGTAGGCTGGAAAGGTACTAGGGGACCTAAGGATACTGGAGGAAAAAGGGGTTCACTGGTGGTTGGAACTAATATTAGAACAACTATATCATGAACAACTTCATGAATCATGGTATCTCAATAAATATCTCTTAAATTATATTTACAGCAAAGATTTAAGATGGCACAGCTGAAACTAAAAGAGATTAGATGAACAAATGCATAAAAAGAGTACTGATATTTTCCTTTAGTTGATTCCCAAAATGCTGGCAAGGAAGAAAACAGAGTATTTCAAAATAAAAGTTAAAGAAATTAAATAGAACTAGTAAAATTGTAGAGTTTAAGGCACTTGCTTTGAATGCTGATGACCAGAGTTTCATACCCAGCATCCCATATGGTAATCCCAGGAGTAATTCCTGAGCACTGTCAAGCATGCAAGTAAGTAGGAGAAAAGGAAGAAAGATAGAAAGAAGGTAGAAAGAAAGACAAAAGAAAAGAGGGAAGGAAAGAAGGTAGTAAAAAGGAAGGAAGATGGGAAAGAAAGAGTTAAAGAAAAAGAGGAAGGAAGGAAGGAAGGAAGGGAGGGAGGGAGGGAGGGAGGGAGGAAGGAAGGAAGGAAGGAAGGAAGGAAGGAAGGAAGGAAGGAAGGAAGGAAGGAAGGAAGGAAGGAAGGAAGGAAGGAAGGAAGGAAGGAAGGAAGGTTTAGTAACAAAGACAAGACAACATAAAACTGGAAAAATATAAGAAATAAAATAAAAAGGCAAAAAAAAAAATGAAATCAGTTCAGGAGGTAAGTAGGCAGGAAATTCTAGAAAAAGCCAATACAAGAAAACAGAAGAAAACTATTAGTTAAAAATTTCAGAAAAATTTTACCTAAATTCAAGGACCTCAAGTTTTCATATTAAAAAGACATACAACACACTCAGAACGCCAGATACAAGTCAACTTGCATCAACGTACACCATTACAAAATTCAGAACCCTGGGGATTAAAATAAGATCCTACAAGCCCTCAAAGGGGGAATTAAAAATCACATAAAATAAGGGCACTTTCAGACACGCAAAGTTCCAAAAAGATGATGCCCACACCACAGTCTATTCTCTGGAAACTATTAGAGTATGTAAAGTATGCGTAAAAAAAAAAAAAAAAAAAAGACTTAGTAAATCAAGAGAGAAGATAGATGTGCCCAAACAAGAAAGAAAGAAAGAAGCCCAAGAAATGTGCAGGATGTCAGAGAAAGATGAGCCCAGGAGCAAGCCATGTACCTCATAGAATGGAGTCTGTGCCCATAGGAGACATTGCAGGGACTAAAGTCCCTGTTAAGGAAGATAAAAATTAAAGGTGGGAAACAAAAATAACAATAATCCAATATATCTTAAAAATCTTTAAATACTTTAACTAGTATTTTTTAAAAGTATAAGGCTGGAAAATATATTAAAAAATCAAGCAATTGAAAAAAATTAATGATAAATTGTGGTGAAAAGTTAGATGTTATTATGTAATCACAATTTTATTCCAGGACTCAATTCTTTTTTTAAAGTAATATTCGTTGTCTTAGAAAACTGTACTTGTTTTAGGGGTACAGTTTTATTCCTCTGCAATGTGTGTGTTAATATACCACACCATACCATAAAAATCTGTTTTTGTTTTGTTTATTTCTTTTTTGTTTGGGGCAATACAAAAAGTACTCAGGGATTACTCCTAATGCTACCCTCAGAGATCACAACTAGCTGGCATAGGGAACCATATGGGATGTCAGGGATCAAACCTTAATCAGTTGTGTGCAAGGATAGTATCCTACCCGCTCCAGAGTTATTTTTTCAAAATTAATAATATATAACGAGAGTTAATATATTGATTATAAAGGGAAGAAGGGATTTAAGGAAGCATATGTGATGGAGGTCAGGAAGAAAGAAAAAGAGAAAAATTTCTTTTTTGCCACAGAAAGTAACAAATTCCCACCAGGTGTCTTATTGAACAATATGGATGTACATCCAAAAAATTAACTAAAAGAGATGAAAGTGCTCACTTCTAAAGCAGAACAAATAGGGTAGAAATACTGAAGAATTTCTGGAAGTGATTAAAATAACTGAATAGAAGAAACACTTGATTCCTAAAGCAAGTAGATTTGTAATATAACAAGTTTAAAATAAAGCTAGTTATTAAAAAAAAGTTTTGGTTCCAAGAAAAATTTAAAATAATAAATCTCAGAAGATGAGAAAATTTAGAAATAAGTAGTAGGTAATCCTACTAAGAAATCCTTTCATAAAAATGAAGCATTCATAGTGTTATGTTTTGGAATATAATTCCAAAAGTTCATGGAAGAAAAGCAGAAATAAATAAACATAAATTAAAAAGCTTTTGGACAATAGAACAAAAAGAATGGGATTAAATAGAATCAAAATAAATAAAAATAAGATCAAAACCAATCGAATGGGATTAAATATAGGCAAATAATTTATGTAATACATACAAAATATCCAAACTATATAAGGAACCCGATACATACAATCCAATAGCAAAAAAAAAAAAAAAAAAGGAAAAAAATCTGATTTATAGAAACAATTCCAAATATTCAAAATACATAAGGAAGTAATACTACTGACAGCAAAAAAAAAAGGGGGGGGAATCTAACAAAAATGACATGTTTCCTTAAATAGTCAAAGCAATTCTAGGAAAATTAACATGACAGGAGCTTCTCTTTCCCCAACTTCAACTGTAGCAATCAGGGCTGGAGCATTTGCCTTGCACGTAGCTGACTCAGTTCAATGCTCAGAGTCATATGGTCCCTCCAAGCACTGGGAGGAGTAATTACTGAGTGCAGAGCCAGGATTAACAACCCTGAGCATTATGAGATGTGGCCCAACATCACCTCCTCTCCTACCTCATCCAATAAAAAACTATTCTAAACAAAACAGCATGATACTGGAGTAAAGACAGACTCTCACACCAATGCAATATAAATGAAAATCCAGAGAAAGATTTTCAGGTATATAGACAGTCAACCTTCAACTAGAAGTAGAGTCTGAAATAGACCAAAGAAAGTCTCTTCAACAAGTGGTTGGTCATATGAGAAAAATGAATTCAGACTCC
The DNA here is from genome assembly GCF_024139225.1 of Suncus etruscus. Classification (NCBI taxonomy): domain Eukaryota; kingdom Metazoa; phylum Chordata; class Mammalia; order Eulipotyphla; family Soricidae; genus Suncus; species Suncus etruscus. The sequence continues at coordinate 49,080,408 of NC_064851.1, forward strand.
TTTCTAACACTATGCATAAAATTTGAATAAAATGAATTAAGTACCTCAGTATCAGACCAAAGTCAATATATTTTACTGAGCAAAACATAGGTAGAATATTTCATGACAGTGAATACAGAGGTGTCTTCTTTGATGGTTCAATGTAATTGGCCAAACAAACAAAACAAACAAACAAACAAACAAAACAAATGGAACTAAACCCAACTAAAAAACTTCTGTACTGCAAAGAAATGATAACCAGAATAGAAAGAATATTTTCCCTTCACTTATCTGATCAAGGTTGATATCCAAGACACATAAAGAACTGGTAGAAATTTATAAGAAATAAACAAGTCCATCAATAATGGGGGGAGAGATAACAGAAACTTCCTCAGAGAAGATATACAGATAGCCAAAAAGTATACAAAAAATACTCTATCACTTATTATCAGGGAAATTCAAATCAAAACAACAATGAGATATCATCTCACACCAGTTAGACTAGCACATGCCAAGAAACAAAAACAAGCAATGTTGGTGGGAATGCATTCACTATTGATAAGAATGACAAACGGTCCAACCTTTTTAGAAAACAATATGGACACTTCTCAGAGAACTAGGAATTGAGAAGGATGAGGATACTGGGACAATGGTAGGGGTAGGGGGAAGTAGAAATTCTGGTGGACGGTGCTAAAATTTTTTATATATGAAACCATACATTAACAGTTTTGCATACCACAGAGCATGATATAAAATAATAAAAAAAAAAAGAGGAGTGAGGTGGGCAGGGGGTAGTTTGAAGAAGACACTGATGGATGCTAGATAAGTACATATAAATGTATGCATAAGACCCTATCATTAAAAGCATTGTAAATTACAATGCCTAAACTTTTTAAAAAATAGAATATAAAATAAAAAAAATGAATAAAATTTTTTGAAAGATTTTTTTTAAATCTTTTTCAAAGAAGATGCTGAAATAGTCATCAGTTATAGGAAAAGGTTAATCAACATTATTAATCATTAGTAAAACAAAATATCAAATCCATAATGAGAGATCATTCACACCTACTGGAAGAGTGACCAGAGTTGGTAGGAATGTGAAGAAAAGGTCTTTTGCATGTTGAAAATGTAAACTGGTATAATAACTATGGAAAACACTATGCAAGTTTCTCAAACAATTAAACTATTAAACCAGAGAGGGCTTGTCTTCCATGTGGCCAGGTTTAAATCCTGTCACCCGTTAAGGACCCTGAGCCTGCGAGGAGTGATATCTGAGCACAGAGCAATAAGCCCTGAGAACTATCAGGTGTGGTTCAAAAACAAACAAAAAAATTGAACTACCATATGAATGAGCAATTCCACTCCTGGTTATACACACCAGAAGAAATGAAATCACCATCTTAAGAAAACTATGAGCATGCACTCCCATGTTCATTGCAACAATACTTGGTAGCCAAGATTTAGAAGCATTATAAACTTCCATTAATAGATAAATGGATAAATTAAATGTAGTATGCAAGAGTCATCTTCAACTAAAGTTTCTTTTTCCACCGCTTCAGTTCTCATGACTGAAAATATAAAATCCCCAAAGTAAGCAATTCACAAATTTTATACTGCTTACCATACCAACTGGTATGATGGAATTTTATACTGAACTTCTCTGTTCTATATGGGATGTAAATCATCCTATATTGAACAAATCCAGTTTTACTAGGTAGCTGTTTCAATTGTTTTTATACTTGTAGAACTATATTTTAATAATAATGTTTCATTATTAGTTACTGTTAACCTTTTTGTAAAATATAAATTAAATTTTATCATAGGTATGTAAGAACCTATGAAAAATACAGTGTATAGGAGTTCTTTTAGGTATTTACTAGGGGTCTTGAAACATAAACCTACCAGATAAGCAAGGTCTGTTGAATATAAACTATGGATTACTAGTAAATATCAGGAAGATAGCTCTGTGCTTTTCATTGGGAAGGACTGGCCTCAACTCTGGCACCTTGGAATCCCAGCTTAGAAAATAAGAAAATGATCAACAAATGGAACCAAAAATAGGTAAGCAGAAGGAAATAACAAAGCTTAAAGCAGAAATCAATGAAGTAGAAATCCAGAAAATCTGAAAGGTCAACAAAAGCAAAAGTTGGGCTCTTTGAAAAAATAAACAAGATTGATAAACCACTGGCAAAACTCATAAAGAAATAGAGAGAAATTTGATAAATGAGATTAGAAATGAAAAGGGGGAGATCACTACAGATATTGCAAAAATTCAAAGGGTAATCAGAAAATACTTTGAGAAATTATATACCACAGAACATGAGAACTTGGCAGAAATGGACAAATTCTTGAACTCTTATAACCTTCCACAGTTAAATAAGGACGAGGCAGTATATCTAAACAACTCTATCACTATTAAGTAAATTAAAATGGTGATCAAAAATCTTCCTGAAAACAAAAGCCCAGGACCAGATAGGTTCACTAATGAATTCTTTCAAACCTTTCAAGAGGAATTACTACCAATTCTTGCCAGGCTCTTTCATAAAACTGAAGAATCAGCAACACTCCCAAATAGTTTCTATGAAGCCACCATCACCTTGATACCAAAACCAGATAGAGATGCTGCCAAAAAAGAAAATTACAGACCAATATCCTGATGAACACAGATGTAAAGATCCTCAACAAAATTCTGGCAAATAGAATTCAATGCCTCATCAAGAAGCATCAAGATAGCATGGAGTTAGGGTGTTTGCCTTGCATGCAGAAGGATGGTAGTTCAAATCCTGGCATCCCATATGGTCCCCTGAGCCTGCCAGGAGTGATTTCTGAGCACAGAGCCAAGAGTAACCCCTCAGAACTGCTGGGTCTGACCCAAAAAACAAAACAAAACAAAACAAAACAAAACAAAATGAAGGTCATTCAACACAGGAAGTAGGTTTCATACTAGAAATGCAAGGATGGTTTAATATCCATAAATCAATCAACATAATATACCATATCAACAAAAAGAAAAACAAAAATCATATGATCATATCAAAAGATGCAGAGAAAACATTTGATAAGGTCCAAAACCCATTCTTGATTAAAAAAAAAAACCCTCATCAAGATGGTAAAGGAAGAAACTTTTCTCAATGTAGTCAAGGCCATCTACCACAAGCCAATGGCAAATATTATCAATGGAGATAAACTAAAAAAAGCCATTCTCCTAAAATCTGGTACAAGACAAAGCTGCCCTCTCTCACCACTCCCATTCAACATAGTCCTGGAAGTTCTTGCCATAGTGATTAGACAAGAAAAAGATATGAAGGGCATGCAGATAGATAAGGAAGAAGTCAAGTTCTTATGTTTGCTGATGACATGATAACATATTTAGAAAACCGTAAAGACTCTGCCAAAAAGCTTTTTAGAAACAATAGATTCATATAGCAAAGTGGCAGGCTACAAAATTAATATGCAAAGGTCAATGGCCTTCTTATACATCAATAATAATAGAGAAGAAATGGACATTAAAAAAACAATCCCATTCATGTTAGTGCCCCACAAACTCAAATATCTTGGAGTCAACTTAACTAAAGAGGTGAAGAACCTATACAAAGAAAACTACAAAATTCTGCTTCAAGAAATAAGAGAGGACACAAGGATTGGCAGGATTAATATCATTAAAATGGCAATACTTCCCAAAATATTGTACAGATTTAATGCAATCCCAATTAAAATACCCAGGATATTCATCAAAGAAGAGGATCAAACACACCTGAAATTCATTTGGAACAATAAACACTCACAAATAGCTAAAGCAATCCTTGAGAAAAGAAATTTGGGAGGCATTACTTTCCACAATTTTTTTTTTTTTTTTTGGTTTTTGGGCCACACCCGCTTGACGCTCAGGGGTTACTCCTGGCTATGTGCTCAGAAATCGCCCCTGGCTTGGGGGGACCAGATGGGACGCCGGGGATCGAACCGCGGTCCTTCCTTGGCTAGCGCTTGCAAGGCAGACACCTTACCTCCAGCGCCACCTACCCGGCCCCTACTTTCCACAATTTTAAACTATATTACAAAGTAATAGTTATCAAAACAGCATAGTATTGGAATAAACACAGATCCTCAGATCAGTGGAATAGCCTTTAGTATTCAGAGAATATTCCCCAGACATACAGCCATCTAATCTTTGATAAAGAGGCAAGAAATCCAAAATGGAGTAAGGAAAGCCTCTTCAAAAGTGGTGTTGGCACAACTGGTTAGCCACTTGCAAAAAAGCAAACTAGGACCCCTATCTAATACCATGAACAAAGATCAAATCCAAATGGATTAAAAACTTTGATAACAGGCCTGAAACCATAAGGTATATAGAACAACACGTAGGTAAACACCATATGACATTGAGACAAAAGGCATCTTCAACGCAGAAATAGCACTCTCCAAACAGGTGAAAGCAGAGATAAATAGATGGGACTATATTAAGCTGAGAAGCTTTTGCACCTCAAAGGAATAGTGCCTAGGATACAAAAGCTACCCATAGAATGGGAGAAACTATTCACCCGATACTCATCAGACAAGGGGCTAATATCAAAAATATACAAGGTATAATAGAACTTAGTAAGAAAAAAAACATGTAGTCCCATCAAAAAATGGGGAGAAGAAATAAGCAGACACTTCCTCAAAGAAGAAATACAAATGACCAAAAGACACATGAATAAATGTTCCACATCACTAATCATAAGAAAGATGCGGGGCCGGGCGGTGGCGCTGGAGGTAAGGTGCCTGCCTTGCCTGCGCTAGCCTAGGACGGACCGCGGTTCGATCCCCCGGCATCCCATATGGTCCCCCCAAGAAGCCAGGAGCAACTTCTGAGCGCATAGCCAGGAGTAACCCCTGAGCGTCACAGGGTGTGGCCCAAAAAACCAAAAAAAAAAAAAAAAAAAAGATGCAAATCAAAACTACAATGAGGTACCATCTCACACCACAGAGACTGGCACACATCACAAAGAACAAGAACAATCAGTGCTGGCGTGGATAAGGAGAGAAAGGAACACTTATTCACTGCTGGTGGGAATGCCATCTAGTCCAGCCTTTATGGAAAACAATATGGAGATTCCTCAAATAACTGGAAATTAAATTCCCATATGATCTAGCTATTCCACTCCTAGGGATATACCCTAGGAACACAAAAATACAATTCAAAAATCTCTTCCTCACACCTAAATTCATTGCAGCACTATTTACAATAGCCAGACACTGGAAACAACCAAGATTCTCCTCAACAATGAATGGCTAAAAAAAAACTTCGGTACATATCCATAATGAAATATTATAAAGCCGTCAGGAGAGATGAAGTCATGACATTTTCTATTATGTTTAGTGAAATAAGTCAGGAGAATAGAGAGAGACACAGAATAGTCTCACCCATCTATGCATTTAAAAAAATTAAAGACATTACTGTAATAAGGCCCAGAGAGAACAGAGTTAAGAGCTGGAAGGATTGGCTCATAATTTGAAGCTCACCACAAAGAGTAGTGGATGCTGTTAGGGAAATAACTAACAACTAGCATGACAATGTTAAAAAATGAGAGAAGTAGAATGCCTGATGCAAATACAGGCAAGGGTGGGGAAGGAAGGGGGTATTGATGGTTTGGAATGTTGCACTGGTGAAGGGGGGTATTCTGTTTATGACTGAAACCCAACTTCAAACATACTTATAATCATGGTGTTTAAATAAAGATTTATTTTTTAAAAAAGATTACATAAGGGCTATTTTACAATTAAATATATATACACATATATGTATATATATGTATACATATATATATGTATATATATGTATACGTATATATATATATATATCTGTGCCCTCAAAGTGAAACGAGGAAGGTATTGGGAACCCAAAAGGAGTGTGTCAGACTGGAAAGACAACTCAGTGTATAGGGTATTTCCCCTGTATGTACCTAGTCTGGGTTTGATCACCAGCATCCTATGTGGTCCTCTGAACACCATCAGGAGTAAATTCTGAGTACAGAACCAGGAGTACTATATGAGTATTGCTGGGTATAGCCCAAAACAAAACAAAACAAAACAAAAATGGGTATAAGAAGAACTCCAATACATTGGGGCTGGAGGATAGCATGAAGATAAGTCATTTGCCTTGCATGCAGAAGGATGGTGATTCAAATCTTGGCATCCCATATGGTTCCCCGAGCCTGCCAGGAGCAGTTTCTGAGTGTAGAGCCAGGAGTAACCCCTGAGCACTGCTGGGTGTGACAAAGGAAGGAAGGAAGGAAGGAAGGAAGGAAGGAAGGAAGGGAAGGAAGGAAGGAAGGAAGGAAGGAAGGAAGGAAGGAAGGAAGGAAGGAAGGAAGGAAGGGAAGGAAGGAAGGAGAGGAAGGAAGGAAGGAAGGAAGGAAGGAAGGAAGGAAGGAAGGAAGGAAGGAAGGAAGGAAGGAAGGAAGGAAGGAAGAAAGAAAGAAAGAAAGAAAGAAAGAAAGAAAGAAAGAAAGAAAGAAAGAAAGAAAGAAAGAAAGAAAGAAAGAAAGAAAGAAAGAAAAGAAAGAAAGAAAGAAAGAAAGAAAGAAAGAAAGAAAGAAAGAAAGAAAGAAAGAAAGAAAGAAAGAAAGGAAGGAAGGAAGAAAGAAAGAAAAAGAAAGAACGAAGGAAGGAAGAAGGAAGGAAGGAAGAAAAAGAAAGAAAGAAAGAAAAGAAAGAAAGAAAGAGAAAGAAAGAAAGAAAGAAAGAAAGAAAGAAAGAAAGAAAGAAAGAAAGAAAGAAAGAAAGAAAGAAAGAAAGAAAGAAAGAAAGAAAGAAAGAAAGAAGAGAGAAGGAAGGAAGGAAGAAAGGGAAGGAAGGAAGGAAGGAAGGAAGGAAGAAAGAAAGAAAGAAAGAAAGAAAGAAAGAAAGAAAGAAAGAAAGAAAGAAAGAAAGGAAAGAAAGAAAGAAAAGAAAGAAAGAAAGAAAGAAAGAAAGAAAGAAAGAAAAGAAAGAAAGAAAAAGAAATCTAATACGCTCATTTAAAAATTAATTAAAAAACATCATTCTCTTGAGCCTTTTTCAAAGTTAAATAGTGGGAAAAAATTATTTAGGGGATATGCATTGAAAACCATCAGATAAACCCATAATAGAAAATGTTCAAGATGATTTTCTCCTATGCAGCCTTCAATGGTTCAGCTTTTAATAGATTCTTAAAAGTTCCTCTACTAAGTGGAATATATTTGGAATAAAGTATTCAAACTTCAAGCTTTTAAAGCAAATTAAGTTTTATTTTAAGGTCACATGAAGTAATGATCAAATGTGGGCAATGCTTCTGCACTGTGGGAGGCTTTTCCTAGTATATCACCCGGACAGCAAGTCTAGTATCTTCACTTGGGAAGAGCATCTCTACCGTAGTCTCTTCATGAATGATTTGATGCAGCCTGTCTCACAAGAACACTGCCACAGTGGGCTCACTACTCAGGGGATGGCTGACTGTACCTTTTACTAATCACTATGTAAAAAAAAAAAATCAAAAGCCTATAATGGAGACTGTACTCCTAGAAAGCAGAGCTTTCAAAGCTCTGTCTGTATTTCAAAAGCAGAGAAATAAATTCTGGATTATCCATTATTTGGGATAAGCCTAACCTTGCAAAAAGAATTGAGTTTCTTTCTCTTGAGTTTGTTTGTTCAGTAAATTCCAGGTCTGGACTTTGATTGCTGGGGTCCAATTTCCTGCTCCACACTTAACTGTATGGGCACATTACTTAACTTCTCAACGCCCCAGTTTCCCCATATGTAACATGGGAGAAGAATCATAGTATCTCACTTGTAGTATTATGAAGATGAAATTAGACAATATATGAAAAAAATAAACAGGCATGGTAATCAGCACATAGTAAGTATTAAAAAAATATAAACTGTCATCCTGCAAGGTGCCTCTGGGCTGTTTGGGCTGAATTTCACAGAGCACAGATGCTAATGGCATGGCTGCTACATGTACACTGGAACCGGTGGCCTGATGAAGCTTACATATGGGGTTCAAGGTTAAATGGCACATACACACTGCAGAAACAAAGCCATCCATTTAACGGAGAGTGGGAGGCTAAAGGAGGCATCCTGTATGACTTTATACAGAGTGGACATTGAAGACTAACTAGTGTTTGCTTTAAATGAGCCATCCTCAATTAAATAGTAAATGCCTTAATTTTCCTTTTTGATACAATTCACTTAATAGAACTCACTGAACTGCTACAAATATATATATATATTTATATATATGTATATATATATGTATATATATATATATATATATATATATATATATATATATATATATATATATATACACCTTATTTAGAAAAGGCTAGTGCTTTTTCCTGTGTGGAGGCCAGAATCGCATCACACCATCACACATAAGATGATTTCACAGTAGGATTGATTAGTAAGACTAACAGGGAAGCAGGAAGGTATGAAGAAGCAGCCCCTACTACAGGCTTGAGTATCTACCAGGTTCAAATCTTACCTCCTGTTGGTGTACAGATTGAAAATTCCAAAAAATAAAAATCCATAATGCCCATGTCACCTTCTCAAACTGGAATTTTAAGAGAGAAAATATTTGCATTGAGTAAACTTTCTAGTAAAAGAAATAGTTCATATTGGATAATTCTCTTATAATCAGGATAAAAGCTGCTACTATCCAAATATTTTCATCTCTGATAAAAGGAGAATTTTCTAGAATGATGCCCTTCTTTTTAAAAATGTATAAAAAAGAAGTTGGAGCAATAGCACCGTGGTAGGGCTTTGCCTTGTATGCAGCCAACTCAGGATGGACAGGATGCAATCCCCGGCATCCCATATGGTTCCCTGAGACTGCCAGGAGTGATTTCTGAGTGCAGAGCCAGGAGTAACCCCTAAGCACCACCAGGTGTGGCCCCAAAACCAAAATAAATAAATTTTTAAAATGTATAGTAAGTTTACAATATGGTCATTTTTCTTAGTTATTCACTGCTGCTCCTGCTCCAAGCACATAGCAGTAGTGCTCCCACTTTCTTAGCTGAGGTGCTCAGGAACAGTCACCTGCCTGAACATTCTTTGCATCAGTATCATGGAACAGTCTCCTGCATTCAGCTTCAGTGTTTGTGTAAGAACTGGCCTTTGTTTGTGGTGCACACAAAACAGTTTTCAGAAGTGTGCTTGTTGTGTGCAGTGTTGCCAGGGACTGAAGTCAAGGCCTTATGTCTATAAAGGAGAATATAAATCACAAAACTGTCCCTGGGAGCCAGGGTTTGATCTTCCCCCAGTTTAAAAATTGAAGTAATACTGTCTTATTATACATTATATAGGTTCCAAGTATATAATATAATAAACCATCTGTAAATTATGACATTACAAATCATTACTCTTGACTAATGATGTGATTGTCTTTATTTTCCTTTTTAATTCAATACGTTTACTTAGACTCCATCACTAAATTAGAAAAAGTCTAGCTTTGATCCTTCATCTCAAAAATTGATGCCTTTCACCTAATTTTCGCACTCTCTCGTGCATTGGTAACCACTTGTTTTGTTGTTTTAGTTTGGGGCCACACCTGGTGGTGCTCAGAGGCTATTCCCAATGGGAATTGAAGCCAGGCTTGTATTCAAAGAAGCACTCAACTATTTAGTCATATCTCTGGTCTCTTATAATTACTACTTGCTCTTATAGTCCAAGAGTTATTATTATTTTTTTGTGTGTGGTTTTTGGGTCACACCTGGCAGTGCTCAGGGGTTACTCCTGGCTCCATGCTCAGAAATTGCTTCCTGGCAGGCACGGGGGGGACCATATGGGACACCGGGATTTGAACCGATGACCTTCTGCATGATAGGCAAACGCCTTACCTCCATGCTATCACTCCGGCCCCAAGAGTTATTTTTTTTAACACTTGTTTTCTTAAGCCCCAGTTCCATGAGTGAAATCAAATATGAGCAGCTAAATCCTTGATGTAAAGATTGGAATACAGGGGGTCAGAGAACTCTGGGCCTTTCCTTTTGGAAGGGGTTTGGGCAAAGTCACACACACACATACATACAAACACACATACACCACACAACACACACACACACACACACAACACACCTACCATGCCACTGGAAAATGCATCAGTTCCATCCAAAGCCACCATGTTCTTGGCAGAAAAATTGACCGGCTTCTCCAAGATCCAAAAGAAAATAATGGCTGCTGATACCTACCAGGTAGCCTTGTCTGGACTGATTGATAGCTCTGTGGAATTCTCAGAAAAGCAGGGGCTTTTCTTTCTTCTTTCTGTATGAACCACGTAAGCCCAACAGCACCCTTTACATTCCCCTACTTTTAGAAAAGATCCAGCCAGCTTCATGACTTAACTTAATCAAAACTTCCAAGCCATCAATCTTGTTTTAGATCTATAAATCATGAACTGTGCTGTTGCATGTGGCCAGGCAACACCTCTACATCTTATAGTAGTGTCAACCCAGATCTCACAGGAAATCTGATGGGAAAGATACACAGTAATCTACCAACCTCAATGAGCCTGAACAGTCTCAACTTGCACCAACCACAGCCCACTGAATCCTTAGACCCTGACTTTAGTAATACCAAAAGAGATTTAACGATCATTTCAAATTGACCTGTTTTGATCTAAATTTTGATAATTCACTTGCATTCATGGAGAAAATTTGTGCCTGAATGGAGGCAGGTTATGGTTGTGAGTGGAAGATTGAGACACGGGTGCAGAGAAGGCCACAATGATGGTGGAACTGGTATTTACAACCCCCCCCCCCCCCCGGTATTTACACGTTTAATATCTTGGTAAATCATGATGTTATAAAAATTGTTTCTGTATTTTACATGTGAGTAAAATTCTACTTTGATTTTCTACTTTTTATTTCACGAAGAATTTACATCATTACACATGACAAAATTTATTTTTTAAAGCAGTATTCCATTGTTGTGTACATACAGCAGGTCTTCTTTAGTCAATCATTTCCTGAAAGATGTTGTGTTACCTTCTGCTGGTATGCTCTTGTCTATTGTGTATAAAATAGAATCTGGGGGTTGGTGATTTTGCATTCTTAGGGTAGATACTCAGAAGTATGAAAATAACACCAAATAAAATTTCTATTTTTAACTTTCTGGGATATTTCCAGAATGCTTTCTATAATGGCTCCACCAATTTACAATCCCACAGTGTACATAGGTCCCATTTTTACATCATCATCTGCCTGATCTTTTATTTATTTATTTATTTATAATTTTTGGTTTTGGGGCCACACCCGGTGATGCTCAGGGGTTACTCCTGGCTGTCTGCTGAGAAATATCTCCTGGCAGGCACAGGGGACCATATGGGACACCGGGATTCGAAACAACCACCTTTGGTCCTGGATCGGCTGCTTGCAAGGCAAACACCGCTATGCTATCTCTCCAGGTCCCATCTAGCTTTGAAGCTTGTCAATTCCATCACTATATATCCTGGTATTTTTTTTTTATGGGTTTATTTTGATTGATACTCTTTCTGGACTTTGGAATCTAAACTGATCTTCAAATTGGGTGAATTTTCCAGTGCAAATATTCTCACCAAAACTTCCTTCATCTCTTTCCTCTCCTTCAGGGACCTCTATAATTCAGATGTTACTGTTCTTATGGCCATCCCATAACTCTCTGATGTCTCCATTTTTATTCTCTTTTTCCTTCTTTTTGGATGTTTTTCTGCATCTTGTCTTAGATTTCAATGATGCATTTCTCTGAATCTGGCATTCTGTTGTTAATCCTACTACTGTATGTTTCAGTTCTACTATGTTGTCTACTACCTTAATAGGTAATTTTTGACTAGAGCATTCTCATATTTTCTTTTCCTTTTTGGAATGTTTCTTTACTGTTACTTCAATTCAGTAAACAGCTTAATCACTGTGACTTTGAAACTCTTATCTGTGAGATTACAAACTGCCTATGTTTGAAGTCATGCCATGGTCATCCTAATAGTGTAGACAGCTTTCATAGTCATCCTAATAGGGTAGCAGTTGCCTCCCAGATAGGAGGGCTGAGCAAAAGTCCTGGATCAGTATGGTGTAGGTGCAGGCTGCTGGAGAGTCTGGATCTGGGCCTGAGGAGCTGGCAGAATGTAGAGCCAGATCTGTTCTGTTTCATATCTTTTTGAGTATAGCCATTACAGGTATGAGTTGATAGCTCACTGCTATTTTTATTTGCATTTTCCCTAATAATAGGAAATAATGAACATCTTTTCATATGCTCTAGTGGGCATTTATATGTCATCTTTGGAGAAATGTCTGGTTAGGGAGTTAGAGCAATATTACAGTAAATAGAGTGCTTTCCTTGCAATGAAACAAATCTGGATTTAATCTATGGAACACCAGATGGTCCCTTAAGTCCAGCCAGGTGTGATCCCTGAGTGCAGAGCCAGGACTAACCCCTGAGCATCACGAGGTATGCCCCCAAAATACAAACAAGAAAGAAATGTCTATTCATACTTTCCATATAGATCTTCTCTTTTTTCAGGTTTTTTGTTGTTGTTGTTGTTGTTTGTTGTTGATTTCTATCGGTTCTTTCTATATTTTGGATATGATCCGTTTTGTCAGATGCTTGTATTTTACAAATATTCATCACCCAATCATTTTGATGATAGGGTTTACTATTTTTTTGTCAAAAAGAAATATGCACATAAGTTATTATTCACTCTCGTCAAGATATGGAAACCAAGATGCTCACAGACAGATAAATAGAAAAAAAAGAGTGACCATGCCAAAATAGAAAACTATTAAAATACTAAAAATGATAAAATCTTGTCATTTGCTATAATTAGAATGGATCTTCAGAGAAGTTTTCTAAATAAATCAGAAGGAGGAAGGTAAATGCTATGTTATTTTGTTCATAAATAAGCTATAAAAATAAAGCTAATTAACAAAGGAAAATAGAAGGCCATTTAGGTCATAACAATAGAGATTGGTTACCAAGGGCAAAGGGTGCTGGAGGAATGGATGGGTGGAACTAGCTGAGAAGGAAGAATGTTAATCGTGGTTAGATATATGCCAGTGGTAAAGATGCAGAATATTAATATCTTTTACTTCTGAAACTTAAACAGTGTTGTAAGCCAATGTTGTATCATAAAAAAAAAAACTTGTACTTATTTTCCTTGTAATAGATCCATATAATAATGGATTGATTTTGAAATATCATATACTCATAGTTTTAGGGTATAATATGCAATGTTAGTGTGACTGAAAGACTAGAGGACTGATTGAAGACTATATTTCTTTTGATATTTGGGCTACAACTAGTAGGGCCTCAGGAGCCACTTCCAGCGATGTGGTTCCAATGGTCTTTAGAAAGCCAGTCTTTGGATGCAAAGCATTACTCCAGATCATTGAAGACTAAATCTTTTGCTGTGAAGCAGCTTATTTTAGTATAGTTTCTATTTCTTTATATGTATGTGTGTATTCAATGTTATAGGCAAGTTGTCTCCAAATACAATATTAATACATAGTCCCATGAAACTGAGACAGACAGATATGAGACAGTGGGGTCCTCCGAAGAGCCATTTTCACACCCAGGTCAGTGTACCCCAAGAAAAAGAGAAGTACAGGACAAAGAAAGTGTCTTGGGATTGCCACATAATTCCAAGAAACTGTGGTAAAAGGCAACAGAGCAATAGTGGAGGTCCTCTTTGTGACTCAAAAAGCAATTTTCAGATCAGTGTGAATAAGAAAAGTGTGTCTGCTTCAGTTTACTGTGGCTGAACATTTAATCCAGTGGGAAAATACAAAAGTATCAAAAATTTGGGGGGGACACAGAACTTGGGGGGACACATCAAAAGTAGTATTAAGAAGAAAATTTTTAGTTTTGCAAGCATTCATCAGGATGAAAGAAAGAGCCTATATAAATACTTAATGACATAGGTTTAAGAAACTGGAAAATTACTAACAATATGAGAGCTAAAGGCAGGCAAGAGGAAGGAAATAAAAGAGCAGAAATTAATGAACTGGAAAGCCAAAAATCAATCTAAAAGATCAATAAAAGCAAGTTGGGTCTTTGAAAATATATACAAGATCAATAAACCATTAGCAACACACTTTCAAATAAAGCGTACCCAAATAAACTAAATCAAAATGAAATGAAGGGATATCATAAAAGGACATTACAGAAATTCCAAAGGATAATCAGAGATTATTTGCAAATCTTTATGACAAAATGAGAGAACCTATAAGAAATGGATAAATTCTTGGACTTCTATCAACCTCCTAAGATTGAGCCAGCATGATGTGGAATACCAAACTGACCTATCCACTGTTGAGAAAATTAAAGTGGTAATCAAAAGGCTTCACTAAAACAAAAACTCAGGGCCCAGATAGACTTACTAGTTAACTCGTTTTTTTTTTTTTTTGGTTTTTCAGGCACAATCTGTTTGATACTCAGGGGTTACTCCTGGCTAAGGTGCTCAGAAATTGCCCCTGGCTTGGGGGAACCATATGGGAACCATATGGGAGGATCGGACCAAGGTCCTTCCTTGGCTAGCGCTTGCAAGGCAGGCACCTTACCTCTAGCGACACCTTACGGCCCCAACTCTTTCAAAACCTATTAACAATCCTTTTCTAGGAAATTTAAGCAAACAGAAACACTCCTAAATTGTTTCTATAAAGTTAACAACAATCACCCTGATTCCAAAAGACAGTGATACCACATAAAAAGAGAATTACAGGCTGATATTCTGATGAACACAGCTCAAATATCCTCAACAAAACCACTAACAAATAGAATGCAACAATTCTCAAAAAATTTATATACCATGACTAAGTAGATTCATTCTAGAGATTCAATGATGGTTTAATATGTAGAAGTCATCAACATAATACAGCATATCAAAGAAAAAAATAAAAATCATATGAACATATTAGATGTAGAGGAAGTATTTGACAAGATCCAGCAACCATTCATAATTTTAAAAAATGCTTAACAAAATGGGAACCGAAAAAACTTTCATCATTGTAGTCAAAGCAATTTACCACAAGCTCACAGCCAAACATTATATTCAAAGAGAAAAAAACTAAAAATCTTTTCTTCTAATATCTGGCACAAGACAAAATTTCCAACTCTCACCACTTCTATTCAATATAGTACTGAAGGCATTTACCATAGCAATTGGGCAAAGAAAGAAAATCAAAGGAAAACATATAGGAAAGAAAGAAGTCAAGCTCTCACTGTTTGCAGATATTATATTTTTTTTGTTTGCAGACATAATACTATATTTAGAAAATCCTAAAGACTATACCAAAAAGCTTCTAGAAGTAGATTTGTATAGTAAAGTAGAAGGCCACAAGATTAATATGAAAAAAATACATGGTTTCTCTATATATAAATATGAAAGAGAAGAAAGATATTTAAAAAAATCATTCACAGGGCCAGAATGGTGGCGCAACAGTAGGGTGTTTGCCTTGCACATGGCTGACCTAGGACAGACCACTGTTCAATCTCCCAGAGTCATATGGTCTCCCAAGCCAGGAGTGATTTCTGAGTGCATAGCCAGGAGTAACCTCTGAGTGTCTCCGGGTGCGGCCCCCAAATCAATAAAAATTAAAAAAAATCCATTCACAATTATGCCTCAGAAAATCACATACCTCAGAATCAATTTAACTAAAAATATTAAAGACCTATACAAAGAAAATTACAGAACACTGCTTCAATAAATAAAAGAGGATACAAGGAAATGGAGAAACATATCCTGCTGATAAATTGGGATGATTAACATCATTAAAATAAAATAAAATAAAATAAAATAGCAATACTCCCCGAAGCATTGTATAGAGTTAATGCAATCCATATAAGGATTTCATGCCATTTTTCAAAGTAATAGATCAAACACTCCTGAAATTCATAAGGAATAACAAATCACCACGAATAGCAAAAGCAAACTTTAGGGAAAAGGTGGGAAGCATCACTTTCTCCATCTTCGAACTGTACTAAAAGCAGCAGTAATTTAAACAGCATGGTATTGGAAAAAATACAAATCCTCATATCAATGGAATAGACTTAAATGTCCTGAAACTGAGTCTCAGGTATAACATCAATTAATCTTTGATAAAGGGGCTGGAAATACAAAGTCAAGCAAGGAAAGCCTCTTCAACAAATGGTGTTTGGAAAACTGGTCATCTATGCAAAAAAAAAAAAAATGAACTCAGATCTTTGACAAAAGTCAAGTCAAAATGGATTAAATACCTTCAGACCTAAAACTATAATATACAGAGAGAAAAGTGTATGCAGAACTCTCCATGACATTGAAGCTAAAAGTATCTTCAAGTATGGGACATCATTGACCAAGTAAGTGGAAGCTAAGTTAAATAAATGGGGCTACATTAAACAAAGAAGCTTCTGCACCTCAAAGAAAATGGTGAATAAGATACAGACACAAAGATTGTCCAGAGAATGGGAGAAACTATTCATCCAGTACCCATCTGATAAAGAGTTATATCTAAAAAATATATAGCACTGGTAGACATGAACAAGATAAAAACATCTAACCCCATCCAAAAGGTGGGAAGAAACGATGAACAGACACTTCCTCAAAGACAAAACTGATGACCAAAAGGACATGAAAAAAAATGTTCCATCATTAACCATCAGGGAAATGCAAATCAAACAAGAATGAGATATCATTTTACACCACAGATACTGCCACATTAAGAAGAAGAAGAAGAAGAAGAAGAAGAAGAAGAAGAAGAAGAAGAAGAAGAAGAAGAAGAAGAAGAAGAAGAAGAAGAAGAAGAAGAAGAACAACAACAACAACAACAACAACAACAACAACAACAAAAACAACCAGTTCTGGCACGTTTGTGAAGAGAAAGGGTCTCTCATTATTCACTGATGGTGGGAATGTCAACTGATCCAGCCTTTTTGGGAAAACACTATGAACATTCCTCAAAAAATTAAAATTGAGCTCCCATATGACCCAGAAATATTGCTACTGGGACTATACCCTGGAGATCCAAAATACAAAGTACAGAAAAGCCCTCTGCACTCCTATGTTCATTTACAATAGTCAGAATCTGGAAACAATCCAAATGCCCAAGAACAGATAAATGGATATAGAAACTGCATTTTCTGCAGCTGTCAGAAAATGAAGTACCGTATTTGCCGGCGTATAAGACGACCCTTCAACCCATGAAAAACTTCCTAGAAGTCGGGAGTCATATTATATGCTGGTATACGGCATGCAGAAACTTGTTCCAGCTTCAGGGACGAGTGATCCGCATCCCTCTCACTTTTAAGAAGTAATTTACTTTTAAGACTTTTAGGAAGTTTTTAATGGGTTGAAGGGTCATCTTATACGTCGGCAAATACGGTAATAAAATTTCTTACACATGAATATAAAAATATAAATCAGAGGGGGAAGAATAAAGACAGAATAATCACATCATTTGTGGAATTAAAAAAACAACAACAAAATTGTATGGTAATAATTCCCAATGACAATAGAGACAAGGGTCCAGGAACTAAGACCAGTCCAAGATAGAAAGCTTACCACAAATAGCAGTTGAGTGCAGTTAAGGCAGTAAAGGAACCATTATAACAGTTGGAAATGATCACTCTGGACAAAAAATGGGTACTGAAAGGAAATAAAGTGATATGCATGATTCCATACCTTCAATATTGTAAATCAGTGTCTAAAAGAGAAAAAAAAAAGGGGGGGGAGAGAAAGAAGAAAAACTACTTTATATCTGTCATAAAGTAGAAAGAGAGCACATGTGAGGTCAAGAAGGAAATAGGGCCATTGGTAGTGGGATATGTGCACTGGTGAAGGAATAGTTGTTGCATATTATATGACTGAAACTAATCATAAAAAGTAACTGTGTATCTCATGGTGATTCAATTAAAGATTTTATTAGGGCCAGAGCAATAGTACAGTGGGTGGGCTTATGCCTTGCACTAGGCTGACCTGGGTTCAATCCCCAACATCCCATCTAATTCCCAGAGCCTGCGAGGAGTAATTTCTGAGTGAAGAACATGGAGTGACCCCTGTGCGGCCCCAGATGTGTGCCAAGAACAAAGAGAAAGAATTTATTAAATAAAGTCAATATTGAGAAACTTGTATCTCATTATTTTAATGTATTTTACAGTTTTAAGTACTACATTCAGGTTACTACTTTTTATGTTTTCCTTTCATTGTACTATTTGTCTCCTCTTTACTATTTTTCCTTCTTTTCTTTTTTTAAAATAATATATTTATCTAAGCACCATGGTTACAAACATGTCCATAGTTGGGTTTCAGTCCTTCTTAACTTCCTTCCTTTTTCCCCCTTTTTGTAATGTGACTAACCAGTTTTCCCAGGACCATTTCGTGAACTTTCCTTGCTCCAGTGTATGTATTTGCTCCTTTGTCAGTGACCCAAATATTTGCAGACTTATTTGTTTTTATAAATCTGTCTGTTTTTATCCTAGTAGCATCTTTAATTAAAATTGATTGCTTTTTCCCGGGACCACCACCAACAACAACAACAAAAAGCACTAGCCTAGTTTTTGGTCTACGATCTGTTCAACAAACAAGATCTCCAATTCCAGAGGTCTGACTGAGACAATCGCAACTGAACGGGTCTTCCGGAAGCATAACGAAAGACTCTATCCCAGGCTCCATCATAGGAGCAATGTAATGACCAAGACCACCAACTACAGAAGATGGATTAAAATGACACCGAAGAAGCAGAACTGCTAGAACCACAAAGAAAGACTTCATCATAAGCTCCATTCCTTGAGCTGTACAGACACCAAGATCTCTAGATACAGAGGTCTGATTTTACCATCCAGGTCGAAGCAAAAGTCTTCTATATACCAAAAAAGCACCGAGGGGAGAGTAAATGATCATGCAAGGAGTCTATAGTTAATCCCAGGACAGTACACTTCAGGGGTGGAGAAACCCTGTATCTCCTAGGCCAAGGGAATTCCCTCTATAATATCCCCAATAGTTACTGTGCCTATGCAGGGAGAAAAAGAGAAAAAGAAAAAAAAAACACAAAATAATGATTTTTCCACATATAAATTTATTGACTGATCGATTTTTATTGACATCTTTATTTTGGTGTAGATATTGAAGTTGATGTCTCAATATTATTTTATTTTATCTTTCTCTTTCTTTTTGTACTCCGGCATGGTTTGATTTCAGAACCGAGACTATTGTGTGGTGCTTGTCTTTATTGCTGTAGTGCTCACTGGATGTTTAATTTGATATTTCTTTCCGTATTGCTGTGGTGTTTCAATTACCTTTTTCATGTCCTCGCTCAAACTGAGGTTGAAAGCCTCTAGAAGGACTCCGTCATTTTCAGCTTATTTGATTTATTTGATTTTATTATTTTTATTTTTTATTTTTTACTCCATTCTATTGCTTTTCTTTCCTTCAAACAAAACCACATAACTCGAATCATCGAGCTCCACCTCTCAAATAGAGGGGGAAACAAGGGAGGGTACCAGGACCAAACAGACATATGATCACTAATAGTAAGCTAGACAAAGAGGGGACCCACCTACTCTAGCAGCCTGGGGGGTGATGGTGGGGGATATGGTTGCAGGAAGGGAACGGGGATGGGGGGAAGACAAATTTGGTGATGGGTATTTCCCTGATTCAGTGTTAATATGTACCTAAAATACTACTGTGAAAGATATGTAAGCCAATATGATCAAAATAAAAATTAAAAAAAAAAAGGGAAAAATTGATTGCTTTTAATTCAAGGAGTAATATCTGATCTTTTTTTTTTTTTTTTGGTTTTTGGTTCACACCCGGCAACGTTCACGGGCTACTCCTGGCTCTCCGCTCAAAATCGCCCCCAATAGGCTTGGGGGACCATAAGGAATGCCAGGATTCCAACCACCTTCCTTCTGCATACAAGGCAATTGCCAATATCTGATACCTTCATTCCTATTCCTTATCACAATTTTTTAGCTATTTGAGGTCCTTTATAATTTCAAATTAAATCATATGATTTGTTTGTGACAAATATTGTTGGTATTTTCATAGGTATTGTATTTATGTTTACTGCTTTAGGCAAAATAGCAATTTTAATTATGTTCATTTTCACAATCCATTTGCATAAAGTATCTTTCATTTATATATTGCTCAATTTTTATCATGTTATTGTTTTTACTGTATAGGTCTTTCATCTCCTTGATTTCTTTATATTTTTTTCTTTCTGATGCATTTGGAAATAAAACTATTTCTGATTTGTTTCTGCTACTTCATTATATGTATAAAGAAGCACAATGAATTTCTATATTGATTTGGTAGGTTTGTTTGATTTATTATTTCTAACAATATAATTTAAAAATACTGGAATTCTTAGATGTTCTGTGTCTATAATGTTATTTGTAAAGAGGGATAGTTTTGTTTCCTTCCTATTTCAATGGGGGGCACACCCTGTGACAATCAAGGGTTACTCCTGGCTTTACACTCAGAAATCTCTCCTGGCTTGGAGGACCATATGGGACACTGGGGGATTGAACTGCGGTCCATCCTAAACTAGTGGGAGCAAGGCAGATGCCTTACTGCTTGCGCCACCTCTCCGGCCCCTCTATTTGAATAATTTTTAAAATGTAATAGTTATGGCTGGATTTCTATTTTGAAAACTTTGTTGATATTGTCTTATTCTATTTTTTTAAATTTTTCACTAAGTCATCATAAAATAGTTGAAAAAACTTATTGATAATTGAGTTTCAATCATTATAACGTTCCAACACCCATCACCAGTGCTCATTTCCCATCATCAATTTCCCCAGTCCCCCTCCCATTCCACCACCCACAGTCCCCAAACTGCCCCATAGCAGACACTTTTCTTTCTCTCCCCTCACCCTTTCTTCCTTTCAGGCATTGTAATTTGAAATACTGTTACTGAAGGGACTTCATGAATTATCACTTAACTTCCTTTCAGCTCACTTCTTGTCCAGGGTGATCATTTCCCCCTATCACTGTCATAGTGACTCCTTCACTGTCCTAATTACACTTGGCACAGACCCCACAAACGCTTCTCACACACACACACACACACACACACACATACACAAACATCATTTCTATTATGTTTTTTTAAAATATATCCCAAAGATGAGTGTGATTATTCTATGTCTGTCCCTCTCTCTTTGACTAATTTCACTAAGCATGATACTCTCCATGTCTATCCATGTATAAGCAAATTTCATGACTCATTTTTTCTAACAGTACTTGATTATGTACATGTACCATGGTTTCTTTATTCATTCATCTATCTTGGCACTAAGATTGTTTCCAGATTCTGGGTATAGTGAATTGTGCTGCAATGAATATAGAAATGCAGATGACTTTTCCACATTGTTTTTAAGTCCTATGTTATATTCCCAGGAGGAGTATTGCTGAGTAGAATGGTAACTCAATTTCTAGTTTTTTTGAGGAAAGTCCACATTGTTTTTCAAAAATACTGTATTCCAAAATACAGTCTACATTTCTATCAGCAATGCTTTGAGTCCCTTTTTCCCTACATCCATACCAGCACTGATTGTTCTTGTTCTTGTCTTATTTCTAATCCTAGAGAAAGAGCTTTCAGTTTTATATGCTGAATAGGATATAAATACGCTGTAGGCTTATCATTAATGTTCATTATCTTGAGGCATATCCCTTCTACACTTGATCTTAGTCAAAAGGCCAAGAAGAGATGAGACATACCCCTTATAGCTCTTTTTACTAAAGTTTTATCACCAATGGGTGTTAAATGGTATTTTGTAAAAAGTTTTGTGAAACCCACACTAGCATGTATTTTGTTCTATCTTTTGATAATGTGATATATCACATTAACTTATATATGCTGAGTCATCTTTACATCCTGAAACTATTCCCAGTTTTTACAGTCCTTTCAATAATAGCTGAATTTAGGTTTCTAGTATTTTGTTGAGAAAATTTCACAAATGCAACAGTGGGTTTTTTTAGCCTCTCATTCAATCCTTAGTATCTCAATTTTTGTTCTTTCAAAATAGTCTTACTGTAACAAAAATAATAAGTTTACCATAGTGATCAGTATTAACATTTATGGTACAAGATAGGGTGTTTGCCTTGCACACAACTGAACAGCTTTTGATCACTGCCACCACATATGGTCCCCCAAGCCAACCACAAATACACAGCCCTGAGCACTGCCAGGTGTGGCATAAAAACAAAACAAACAAAATTTATAGTTTTGTATACATTACTTTACCTCATTACCGCGAAAGTGTTCATGACTCTACAGTTATCCTTGTGTTTCTTCCAAGTCACTTTATCTGCCCACACATTTTGCTTGGTAATCTCCACTTCATAATCCAAGACTAAAGTCATTATTTGATACCATTTACTCTACTGTTTTGTTTCTTCATAGGTAGCATAGATGAGCAGGCTCATCTGGCAAGTGTCTTTCTCTCTCTTACTTAATTCACTTAGCCTGATGTCATCCAATTTCATTCAAGACTAGGCCAGAGCAATAGAACAGCAGTAGGGCATTTGCCTTGCACGCGGGCAATACAGGATGGAAACCGGTTTGATTCCCGGAATTTCACATGGTCCCAAAAGCCTGCCACTAGCAATTTCTGAGCACAGAGTCAGAAGTAACCCCTGAGCGCTGCCAGGTGTGTCCCCAAAACAAAACAAGAAACAAACAAAACTGTCCTTCAAAACTAATCACACAAAAGGATTTTTAGAGGAGACTGAAAAAATCTACGCTACCTTCGCCTTTGCTCTTCTATCTTCTGAAATTCTCCTGAGGAGGCCAAAGAAAAAAAACAGCAAAAACTGTATCCTAAAAGTTCCAAAGCAGACAGGGGCCCAAGAAGAGCATGGGCCACTCTGCTTTGCTTCGCAGCCATGTGTTTTTCTAACTAATGAACCCCATCATAGCACGCAGAAAAAAATCACACTACAAGGGTGACAATGGAGAAACAGCTAGACAAACACCATGCACAAAGAAATAAAGATGATAGCTCTGAAGACCCAAACAATTCCAACCTCCATGATTAAGTCTCTCAGATAAGGAGTTAGAAATAAAATATGGAGGAATCCTCATTGAAATCAAAGAAAGCATAAATCAAGCAAACAAAATTAGAAATCAGAAAACTCCAAAATAAAATAAAAGGTCTGAAAAACTCGCTAGATGAATTGAAAACCTCAATGGAAAGCCTCTCCAACATGGTAATAGCAACTGAGGACAGAATCAGTGAACTGGAAGATGAGATGCATAATAACTCCATACAGCAGAAGAGATTGGAAAAGAACCTTAAAGCAAATGACCAGACAATGGAAAAAGTACTCAAAGAATGTGAACAGATGAAAATAAAAGTCTTTGATAAACTCAACAGAAGCAACATAAGAATCATTAGTGTCCCAGAGACCCAGGAAGAAGAACACCAGATAAAATCAACAGTCAAAGACATCATGACAGAGAAATTCCCAGACCTAAAGACTGCATGCAACCAAATCCTGCATGCCTAAAGAGTACCAGCTAAAAGAGACCTGAAGAAAAGTACCCCAAGACACATTCTAGTCACAATGACGAATCCCACAGATAGAGAATACTGAAAGCAGCAAGATCAAAAAGGGAAATTACATTCAAAAGGAGCATCCTTAATATTTACAGCAGACATGTGACAAGAAACCCTCAAAACCAGAAGACAATGGTGGAATATTGTGACATGACCTGTATGAAATGGATGCTTCACCTAGAGTAATGCACCCAGCCTGACTCATGTTCAGATTTAAAGGAAGGATACATAGATTCATGGATAAGCAGCAGCTCAGAAACTTTACAGATGCAAAGCCAGTCTTAAAAAAAAAAAAGCAGAAAAGTCTACTTTAAGACAAGACCAACAGACACACCAAACTTATACACAAAGATGACATTTAATCCATGGCAATCATCTCCCTCAACATCAATGTACTAATGCAGTTAGGAGACACAGAGTGGCAAAATGGATCAAAAAGAGGAATGCAACCTTCTGCTGCCTATAAGAAATGTACCTGAATAGTCAGAACAAAGACTCAAAATCAAAGAATGGAGAAAAATCACTGAAGCAAACAAAAAAACCTGGAGTGGCCATATTAATATCAGATGACACAAAATTTAGACTCAGAAAAGTTGTAAAAGACAAAGATGGACATTTTGTACTAATCAAGGGATATGTACAACATGAAGAAATCACACTACTAAACATATATGCACCCAATGAGAGATCAGCAAAATATCTAATACGATTACTGACAAATTTGAAAAAAAGATATCAATAGTAACACAATAATTGTGGGAGACCTCAACACTGCCCAGTCACCACTTGATAGGTCAACAAGACTGAAATCCAACAAAAATATACTAGCCCTGAAAAGAGAAATGGAAGAAAGAGGCCTGGTAGGTATATATATATATATATATATATATATATATATATATATATATATATATATAGATCACTCCATCCTCGGGAACCTGGATACACATTCTTATCCAATGAACATGGGTCATTCTCCAGGATAAACCACATGTTGGCACATAAAACATACCTCCATAAACTCAAGAGGTTAAAAATTTTGCAGTCTACCTTAGCTGACCAAAAGACTGTGAAATTAAATTGGATTACAAAGATAAACAGAAGAAAAAAATTTAACACCTCGATATTAAACAGCCTACTACTGAACAAACAGTGGATCTGAGAGGAAATCAAAGAAGAAATCAAAACTTTCCTGGAAACAAATGACAGTGAAGACAAAAACTATCAGAATCTATGGGACACAGCAAAACTGGTACTGAGAGGAAAATTTATAGCTTTGCAAGCAAACATCAGGAAGGAAGGAAGAAGGGGCCTACCTGAATACTTAATGTTGCAGCTTATAAAATTAGAAAATGATCAACAAATGAAACCAAACATAAGTAGGCAGAAGGAAATAACAAAGCTTAGAGAAGAAACCAATAAAGTAGAAACCCCACCCCCAAAAACCTGAAAGATCAACAAAAGCAAAAGTTGGTTCTTTAAAAAATAAACAAGATTAATAGGCCACTGGCAAAACTCACAATGAGAGAGAACGTGAAAAACTATATCAGAAATGGAAAGGGGGAGATCACTACATATATTGCAGAGATTCAAAGGGTAATCAGAGACTACTGTAAAAAACTCTATGCCACAAGACCTGGAAGAAATGGAAAAATTCTTGGACGCTAGTAACCTGCCACGGTTGAATAAGGAGGATGTAGCATATTTAAGTACCCCCATCACTATTGAGAAAATTAAAATGGCAATCAAATGTCTGCCCAAAACCTTTAAAAGCCCAGATCCATATGGATTCATGAATTCTTTCAAACCTTTCAAGAGGAACTACTATCAATCCTCGCCAGGCTCTTTCATAAAATCAAAAAAAACGGGAACACTTCCAAATAGTTTTTATGAAGCCAACATCACCTTGATACAAAACCAGACAGAGATGCTGCAAAAAAAAAATAAAAGAAAGAAAAAGAAAAAGAAAATTACAGACCAATATCCCTGATGTACACAGATGGAAAGATCCTTAATAAAATCCTGGCAAATCGGATCCAATGCCTCATGGAGAAGGTCATTCACCACAATCAAGTAGATCTCATCCTAGGAATGCAAGGATGATTTAACATACGTAAATCAACATAATACACAATATCAAAACAAAAAATAAAAATCATATGATCATATCAATAAATGCAGAGAAAGCATTTGATAAGGTTCAACCCCCATTCTTGATAAATACTCTCATCAAGATGGAAATGAAAGGAACTTTTCTCAATATAGGTAAGGCCTACTACCAAAAACAAAAGGCAAATATTATCCTCAATGGAGAAATACAAAAATCCTTCCTCACACCTATATTCACTGCAGTGCTATTTACAATAGCCAGACTCTGGAAACAACCAAGATGCCCTTCAACAGATGAATGGTTAAAGAAACTGTGGTACATATACACAATGGAATATTATGCAGCCGTCAGGAAAGATGAAGTCATGAAATTTTCCTATAAGTGAATGTACAGTGAATCTATTATGCTGAGTGAAATAAGTAAGTCAGAGAGAGAGATAGACACAGAATAGTCTCCCTCATCTATGGGTTTTAAGAAAACTTAAAGACATTATTGTAATAAGGTCCAGAGACAATAAAGTTAAGGGCTGGAAGGACTGGCTCACTATTTGAAACTCACCTCAAAGAGTGGCGAACGCTGTTGGGGAAGTAACTACACTAACAACTAGCATGACAATGTTAAAGAATGAGAGAGGC